>NC_136650.1:16078887-16181387 GCF_949748355.1 Melanostigma gelatinosum | reverse complement strand
ATATTGGAAGAATCTGCAATGTTTTTTTGAATTCTTTCATTCCACAAAATCTGTGAATGTCAGCTACAGTATGGTTATGATTTTGGAAAGATTGTGGTTATGGCAAATATACTATAATTAAGGTATGATTAGGGTTAGGCAAGAAACGATCACCAAAGATCATTGTTACGGTTAATAAAAGGTTCGGTGTTAATCGAATACAGCCAATTTAAATACTTTAGCAGTACTTTTAAACAATTATTGTCTTGGGTCTTTGTTTACAATACCATCCACAATCTCATGAGATGTTTTGTTGAGTTGAGGCGGTAATACACCAGGATGATTGTCCTACTCAAAATATGCCCAATATGCAAAGTCTTGTCTTTATGACATTTCTCTGTATGGCAGGGAATTCAAAATACATCTTATAGTAAAAGATTAATAACATACTACTTTATACTATATAAATGTCACCAAAGCTCATTTGAGATATGGTTGCATCGGAGTCTAGAGTCTCTGCTCTCCACTTGTTTTCCAGTGGTATTGGATGGCCTTTAAAGTCTGTGTTGTTTTGAATTAGATGAGGGAATATTGATATTAAAAATACCAGGCAGTGTCAAGAATGCGGAGCAAAGTTGATGCTAACTTGCTGCCACAATCAGGCCAATCCTTTAGAGAGGCCACAAATCTCATTTCCTTTGTCCCACCTCTGTGGCAAGATACCAATTCCGACATCAAACAATGCCCTCTTGGGCTCAGCATCACCGGTGGAAGGATAATAGTGGAAAAACAACACCACACAGGAGGAGAGAGGAAACAGTTGTGTTCTTAGAGAATGAACATTTTACACTTGCTTATCTTCATTATAACAGCAAAACAAAGTCATTTCGTTCACATTATTTAGAAAAAAAGAAACCTCTACATTTCCTGGAACTAATTTGGATTCAATGATGCAATTTTACATAACTGAAACAAAATTGTTGTGATGTTATGGAAGCCATCATTTGAAAAGTAGGACCACTATGCCCTCCTCTATCAGCAGACATGGGTGGGTGTTCTGTAGTTCCAGCATAATGAGGCTTAAGGTGGAACATTCATTTTCTGATGAACATGCAACATTGGTCAATGAACTGTATGTAGCAGGAGAGCAATCTGTTGAAATTGTTGCTGATGAAAGATTATAGCTAAGTACAGTACTGAGTACAGGTTTAATGGTTGCAAAAAAACCCCTAGATTTTCAAAGTAAAAGACCAAATCAGAAAATGTATATCTATCCTCTTTATAGGCATTTGTTATTGTCTGTTAGGTGTCCATCCTGTTGACGGACAGGGATGTGCAAACTATCGGCAATAATGGCTAATGTTATTGGTGTAATATTTCTACCATTATTGTTGTTCTTACGACTCATGCTAATGCCAGCTCCCATTTAACAAGCAATGACACAATTATCCTTAGTGTTGGCATTATTTTCCTTCGTAGACTGAGCACGATAGGGGTATGGCTCTGTATGATGGCAATGTCAGTATTGTTCCCTTCTATAAATGAATATGAATACACACATTAGCTTTTTTTTAGCTTTTAGAGGGATCTGGGGATGAGCACGGTGAATTACTAATGTTGAAGGCGGGGGTATTTTCATATATCATGTATTGGGATCACAAATGGTAATGATTGGTTTGCCCACTAAATGTAAAAAGGTTGAAATAGTTCAATTACTTGAGTGTGAATACGCATGTGAGAGATGGGGAGTGGGGGGGAGGGGTGCCCCCTGTTTTATAATTGAGCTACTGTCCATCAAAATGTCTGTGCATGTCCCTGCTGCTCTATGTTACTGAGAAGTGTGAGGGCTAGAACTCATACAATTCTTACCTCATCTCCCAATTGGAAACAGAGATACTGTTCCCTTGTGGTGGCTTGTTTATGGTTCGATAGATGCAGAGTTGTTTTAAAAAGGATTATGTTCCCAATACACGAAGAAACTTACATTCCCTCCCCTTTATCCTTAGCATTCATCCCCGGTATAAGGGTGAAAATCACATGACAGGAGAGAATCATTCATATTTTTCCCCTTTTTCTGCACTACCTTTTACTAAATCTACTTTTATCGAAAGGGCAATTTAATTGAAGGAGGGAAGCTACTTTTATCCCCCAGTGCCCCTCCTCTCTTTTCCCCTCCCTGCTTTGTTATTACATGATGATGCTTTGTTCCGTTGTTAGTACTTAGCACAAAGAGAAAAAAAAAGAAAAGTTCTGGGAAGTGAGTTTCTGACTCAGCCGCCTGACAGACTCTTCCTGATGCGACATTAAATCAATAAAACAAATGTGGTTTGCCGAGATAGAGCGCTTTAAAGGAGGTAAGAGGGCGGAAGGAGAATCCTCGTCCTCCACCTCCACTGCTTCGCCGGTGTCCGTTTTTCTTTCTCTTTGGAGTACGTGCGTTTTAACGTGTGTGTGAGAACGTGTGTTTGAGTACATCACCTTCACAGACTTTTAATCCTCCAAATCCTTCTCTGTTGGATGGTGGCCTGTCTGGCTGTTCTCTGGTATGGACATGATTCCACCCAGCAGCAGCTGCCTGCTGTAGTTTGTGGAAGAGGTCCAACACACACACACACACACACACACACCCACACACACACACAGTATAGGGTGTGTGCCAGGAATACAAAACAGGCATTATTCCTGATTTTGCTGGAATACTAAATGTGTTGCTGGATTTAAGGAGACATTTTGCTTCTTTTCCATTCTAACTACATACCTGCACATTGTTGAGGGCACACACACACACACAGACGCTAACCTTCCTGCTCTCTCATTAAAAAGCCCCAACATCTCATACACATCTATCACCTGGTGATCAGGGAACTGAGACCTTCAACCTCACCCCTCTGGGGGGGGGAGGCACCACAGCAATCAGCCCCCTCCCTGCCTCACATCCATCACACCTGGCCATCACTGGGTGGTAGTTATACAACGCACAAAATCACACAACATGCCATGATGTGACCCACGTCCCTATACCCAAACTCCCCAGAGTATTTTGTGTTATTTCACTCAGATTTGAGCCCCTTTTTTTGTTTTGTTTTTGTCCATATGCAGACATTGCAACCCACAGCTGGAGACCCCCCTGAACACAAAATGGCTGATGCTCATCCCTGATGGAAGCAGACAATTGATGGGACACTTTCCATACCCCTGTGGACAGCCACACCTCACAGCAAGAACATGATGGCATTGTTAAATGCAGTTTTCTACAGTTGAACGTTCTTTATGAATCAGATGTGATGCAAATTAAAGCAGGTGTAATGGAAGACTAAATGTATGAAATGAGTGTAAATGCTAGCACACATTATGTCGAGGTCATATTGAATGGTCAATGTCAATGGGCCTATTCAGCTTTCCATCCCAAGGCTTGGCAAATAGACATGTAGCATTGCTTTCTCTTCATTCATATTCTCTGTCCTCCTTACAGCCATTACTCATGCACATTTGCATCTGTAGTTAGGAGGCACTGCCAGTGTTTTGTGTGTGTGCGCTCGTACTCTGTGTGTGGATCTGCTTTCATTCATGTCCAACAAAGGCTAACTTAGAGCTCCCGGTTTCTCCACTTTGTATTGATCCGTTAATTGTGCCGCTTAGGTGTAAACATGAATCAATGCTATGGTGTTGCAACAAACGAGGCTCACAGGCTCTAAATTAATTACCCAAAAAATAACAAGCAAGGTCCCTGGTGGAACGAACAAAAGGGAGAAGTGGCCCAAAGTAACACTGTTAGATCCAGTTGGGATGTTTGAGCTACGGGGGAGTTATGTTAGAGGACCTAATGGAATCATCTTTCATGCGGGGATTTGAAATGATCTGCTAAAATAGGCAGGAAAAGTGCACATTGGTTGGGGAGAGTATAGGCATTTCATTTCTGGTATCCGTCACAGAGGACTGAATTCATATTATATGTTCCTGAAGGACAAATTTCATGCATGTTTTCCCAGTGCTGATATTTAATAATCAGTATGCTGGAAGAATACGAATTAAGTGGCACACAAGCACACATATATCTAAAATATTGTTTCAAAAAGTAAAAGCAGTAAATAGCAGGAATATGTGGTCACATGGCAGGAGATTGAGAAAAGAACCATGCCTTGCCATCTGACACTTTCATGTTTATAAAACAGCTTCACCATTTGATGACATCGTCACGGCGAGCTGTGATCCTTCCTTCTCCGAACACAGCAACTTGGTATTTAAGTGTTTCATTTAGAAACAGACATTTGAAGGAGCCCATAATTCCAGTTCTTCACTTTTACACTATCAAACAAACGCACGATTCTGCCAGAAACGTCTATTAGCACATAACAGCGTCTAATCCTTTTCTATTTCCCTGACACAAGCTCTTCTTCACGAAGCATCAAACCTGCATGCGTTTTTTGAAAAGATGAAAAGCTTTGTTTATTTCTGGCCTGTTCTGTTTCTTGCAGTCATTGGGTTTTTCTTTCTCCCCCATTGTCCAGTGTTTTCGTCTTTCCTGTGGATGGCTTTTAAGTCTTCATCTCTTTGTTCTCTGCTGATGCCATCTTACACTCCAGCAATTAGTACATAGTGAACATCCATGTGTTCTCGATACTTCTTGTCATCAGTTATTTTTGTAAAGATCATACGGTGCTTAAAAAAGACTAAAAGTTGTAAAACTTTGAATCACAGGGGATTTATCAGTCTTTCTTTTGACAGTGATCATCAGTACAAAGACTATAATGTCAAAGTGAAGACAAATCATTTCGAATTGATCCAAAGTAAAGAACAAAAATCAGCATTTTTGTTTGTAAATTGCTCTGCCAAAACAAAGTCCTTTACCGCATGATAAAACAAGAGTCACCCTGTTATTAAAGTGCCAACAGGCTGGTATGAGAATAGGTATTCTGTAGCTTCTATGACTGCAGAATGTTGACCCTCTCCCACATCGCTCAAGGCTGGTGCTGGAGAATGAAGGCAACCTTGACTGCAGTAATTACAGGCTACACATCACTACCCACCAATTACGGTGCAATATTTTGATGAGTTTGTCACTGTGAACAGGGGCCAAGGCGGTTCTGTGTGAGCCACAACAAGAGGGAGTCTCTGAGAGCACACAGAGAATTATGAATCCCCAATGAGGAAAAGACACAGCCATAACAGGAACAATGCTACTGCTACTAATTTACTTCTACTGCTATTGTAATGTTCATGCAACAATTATTTATGGTTATTTATTTTTCAAAAACTCTACCAGTGAGGGATTAGCTCATTTCTAAAAGGGTTGATTTACACAAAATCCCCAAAACATTAACTTACTCACCTCTAGTAGTATTTAGCCGTGCAGATGATTTGGGTTTGACTTCTCTGTCTTTGAGGCATCCACCTCTGTGCACTCGATTCCTAGTATCTGAAGCCTACGACACATTGTACCATGGAAGCGGAGTGCTGCCAGCATCTAAACATAACCATTAGAAGTCGAGAACTGGTTCCTTATCAACATTTTTGCGACTTGCGTGATATGTCAATTAATAACATCTCCTAATTTTAGACACTTTAACATAATCCGTTTGGTATTGTGTTGACGATAAAACACATACCGCTGTTGCAAATGAGTTATGAATACATATCATTTCTAGGAGACAGGATGGACTGTAAAGTTCAGCGTAACATGCTACTGCTATCCTTTTGAATGAAATTGCTTGTAAATTGTTGAAAGATCATGCTGCCATCATTGTTGGAGTTCTCGCTCTGTTCAGGGTATGTTTGGGTAAACAGTCAGACTGTTCTCAGGCCCCTTTTGGGTCTATAGAGAAAAAACAATTAACATGAATAAAGAAGGTGAGATTATGCCCTTTTAAGAAACTTATCACAATTTAAACAGCCACAAAGACTGTGTCTACATCCCTGTCAAGGAACATGTGTAGGGTTGATGGGAAGTACTGTGACTGGGGTTGGGACAGGGAGGCAGAGGGTAAAGGTCTCTTTAGTGAAGAGAATTAGTTTGACCATTGTACACCCCTTTACACACAGGCCCTCACGCACACACATACAGCATTGACATACGTCACCGGGAAGAGACAAGGGACTGAGGCTCAACCTTTGGAGAAAAAGCTTAAGTGCTGGTTGCTGGGCCAAGACAGCATATGAAAACAACATATCTGTAAATCAGTTGCTTTTCTTTCTGTCAACCCTCCTATCAATCCATCTGACCCCCCCCCCCCCCCCCCCGATGATTTGCTTCACAGATTCTACTCTCAATCCTTCACTCATGTCAGTTTTTCAAGCCATCTATTTCGGTGTTGTGTTTCACTCTCTCCCTTCTCTCGCTTTCTCTTCATTTTTCTC
Source organism: Melanostigma gelatinosum (assembly GCF_949748355.1). Lineage (NCBI taxonomy): Eukaryota > Metazoa > Chordata > Actinopteri > Perciformes > Zoarcidae > Melanostigma > Melanostigma gelatinosum. The sequence goes on along the minus strand of NC_136650.1, from coordinate 16,175,054 downwards.
TCCGCATGATTTTCCTGGCATATTGTCCTCTTTCCCAGATGGTGGCTGATCTGGGGGGGGGGCGTCTCACTCCGCTCCCCACATATGGAGCCCCTTTCACTGGGCAGAGAGGCTCTTGAACCCCTCCCCCCCCCCCCTCTCTCTGGCTGGCTGGGGCAAAGCCAAGGCCCAGATCAAATCCCTGCGGAGGACACACCCCTCTCACCGGGCGGCAAGGTAACCCGGCGCGAGGAGGCTGTGCCGGAACGACACACAACTTCAAATTCCCATCCGTGTCATGGTAGGTATGGGCAACGTGCAGATTGATCCCACGTGGCCTGCTGCTACAGTGTGAAACGCCAATTAACAATGCTCATTTTCCCTCACTGGTTCATGATTCCATTAGAATATATACATAACCTTAATGGACTCAATTTCATGATTACACAGATAAAAATTTGATCATCTCTCGGGCGTTCGTGGAAATAGCCGTCAGCTGGGATATGAAATATATATTAACATATTCCACGCTGTACATATGTAGATGTTTGCAAGATCGAATGCATGGGATGTTGCGGTGGGAGTTAATGGGAATGTGCTAGCGATCTCTCAGGCTGACTTAAATGGATAACTAACATGCCTGGTGCATGGGGACAGGAGGGACAGCAAGAAATGACTGCGGGCAACAGAGGAGGAGCAAGTAGCTGCAAAGCTGAGACCTAGGGCATAAGAGCTGGTTAGACACATGGATCTGTGTTCATAACGTTTTACTGGGATGCAAAATGTGCTGATTGTTTGTTATCCAAGCGAGAGGCAGCTGGAATTGGCCAACAATGCCACTGTGAAGAGCGGTTATTAATTGCTGTGTGTTTTGTTACCGCTATGGGCGTAATGATCAAGTGTGGATTGTTTTAATCAGGCTTGGCATGATCTGATGAGCTGGGAAAAGTTGATGTTACACACTACTGTATTCCAGTAGGAATTAGCACTCGAGAGAAATGATTAAAAAGAGAAGAGGCAAAGAAACAGAATACAATAAAAGATAAAAGAAAAATGGGATGAAAAAAAAGTTGAACTGGAAGGATTATGGAGACAGGGAAATGAAAGTACGGTACACTGATTGCGAAAGGGCACAAATGGATGAGCGGTTCGGCTGCCAGTCTCAGTCACACACACACACACACACACACACACACACACACACACACACACACACACACACACACACACACACACACACACACACACACACACACACACACACACACACACACACACACACACACACACACACACACGCATGCACTCCAACTGAGTGAGCAGCAGGGCTGTGGAGTGTAAGCAGGTGTCCTATGGGAGAGAGTGTACCATTAGCAGATCATTTCCCTCTCCGCTCCAGCAGGCCCTCCTCTATCATACCTACGCTGTCAACGCTGCCTCGGAGGATTACTGAGAGAGAGAGGGAGAGCGAGGGAGGGTGATGGGGGAGAGAGTGGGAGAGGAGAGTACAGTGTGAAATTGAAACTTGCACAGCCCTATGTGCCCTCAACACTGTGATTATTACATAGGCTCCCCCCCCCACTTCCAATCCATATTGCTCCCTGGAAAATATAACCAGAACATATTGTACATGACTGAACTGAAAGTCCATATATACTGTTTTGTCTTTCAATCCTTTTCCCAGAGGCTACAATAAAGTAAAAATGTTAACATAAGACTTGTGTTTACCATTGCTGACAGAGTTGTACTGAACTTCAAATGCTTGTTCCCAGCTACACAGCACACACTGCAGAAACATGTTTCTGTGGTTTGTTGTTTTGGCGGAGTGGGTCAGTCTGTGAGACCTCCGTTGATCCCTGACCCTCTGTCCCTCTTAGAGCTGTGCTAGCTGGGGGCAAAGTGGTGGCCTGGCTGGCAGCAAGCCCACTGACATCAGAGATAAGGACATCTCTCCACTGCCAAACCCCAGGGACAGAGGGAGTAGAGGCTGTGGAGTTGGAAGGTCAAACAGGAGTATGTGGATGGACAACAATTTGGAGCTTGGTGATGAAGGGAAGTAGACGGAGGCCCAAATCCCACACAGCCATCAGCTGATTGACATCACAGACATGTGCATGTGGGGAGCGCCATCATAGATGAGTGGTTACAGCGAACATCACATAGCCGCCATCCCAGATTTGATTCCGGCATTGGGACCTTTGTTGCATGTCATTCTTCTCTCTCTCTCGCCTCCCATTTCCCGTCTCTGTCAAATTAAGGGAATAGTGCTGAATAGAAAGAAAAGACATGTACATGGCATATAGAGATTTCCCATGAGGGCTTTTACTGTGACATGAAAGCAGGCTGCAACACAGTGGCAAGCTAAAAATAACCAACCCAGTCTCATCGCAGCTCGTGAAATAGTCATGAAATTGAAATCTAGTGATTCGTGGACATGGACATGAATTTATAACATTTTTGAAGTTGCCCAGGATGAAAACGATGTCAATGGAAAGTCAATCAGGATCCTTTTTTGTGGAGGACACACAAATGAAATGCATCCATGTGACTGGTGGCGTAGTATTAAATATCAAAAATGACATCTTATGGTGGGAGGATGTGGATGAGTCAAACAAGCACGGGGATATAAACAAACACAGGACTTTTAACCACCAGACCGGTGACCGAGTGTTTTTCTTGTGAAGTGACGCATTTGTGACGGTTTTCCTAAACCTAACTATTTGGTTTTGTTGCCTATGTCTAAGATTTTGCCCTTTCATTCCCAAACATGATGCTTTTTTTCGAAACTTCACGAAGTGGTTTTGTTGCCTAAACCTAATTCTACGTACTTATTTAAATCCCAACCATAATGTTTTTCCTTAACCTAACGAAATGGTTATGTTGCTGAATATCATCCTGACAGCGTGGTGCTGTCATGAAATATTCTTCCAACTGAAATACATCAGTTTGTAAGTAGAACCATTCAGAAAATGAAATATTCATCACATTGGACGACTCTGCAGAGCACAGTTTAAATCCAATGTTCAGTGACAATGGAATGTATGTCCATATTTTGGGTGGCGGAGAGGAAAAGGTTGGAGTGTCGGGATGATGCATAGCAGACTTTGATGCCAAAAACCACAGTGTTACATTTCCCTGCCCTTATCTATACTGCAGAGACAGGTTATAAACCAAAAGCCCTCCATAGCCTTCCCTCACTTTGACCAAAACAAGAGTAACTGCACCCAGGCAATCATCTTGCTTGCACTGCAAACTAGTGGTGACAACACTGTCCTCCCACACCCTATGTTACATTACAAGCTAAGCTGAAGGCAGATTTGCTGTACTGTACATAAACAGTTACTATGAACAAAATAGATTGTCTCTTGTATACAAAGTATCTGACCTTGACCAGCGTTCTCTCAGTAGATAAGTCAAATAATGGCTTCGGAAAAATAGCCTGTATAGGATTTTGAAAAGCGGTTCCAAAAAACAAACCAAAATGCATGACATCTTCAGTGCTCACCCTTTAGACGAAGCCCTCTCTGTCAGAACATCAATGACATGATGAATTCATGATTTGTGGGTTGTCAAAAAAAAACAACGTCTCTGTCACAGCCAGCTATTGATGAGCTGTGTTGCAATGAGGGTCAATGATTAGAGGAGGGAACCGCTCGTGTGAAGCCCCTGAAATATATCACATAAAAGCTAAAGCAATACATCTTTATCCTTGGCTTCTTCTTTGGTGTTTGAAACATGCACCAAAGAAGATGTTCTAATATTTCCGCTGAAACAAAAAGAAAATCAAGTCATTTGTTTTTCATATTGGCCACTCAAAGCAAAGAGCTTCAGAAACTAAGCAGCAATACAATCAAAGAACACAGATCATCATGGAGCAAGGGAGTTCAAATGTAATTGGATGACGAGAACATACAGGTTGCATTCTGGTTGGTGTAATCTGACAACTGTCTGCAAAGAGGTCAACCAATCAGAAGTTGTTTTGGCCAGCCACTCCTTGAAACGGATGCTATTCTGGGTGATCTCGTCTACTGAAATTTCCCTCCCAGCTCTGGCTGGTGCCTACGGCCTAGCTTGCAGCCTGCTGTAACTATGGCAGACTATTTCCTCCCTAGTGCAATAGACAGAGGGAATTGCAGCGGAAGCTTGATTTCATATTCACCTTATGATTCATGGATGACAAGAAATCACAGCTTTGGATTTGCTTTAACCGATTTAAAATGCCCAGGGATCCAACAGCCCTGTAGTGTGACACTACATTCCAAAGTTCATGGAGAAAGGAAAGGAAAGGAAATTTCAAAACCAGGACTGTTTTGTCCTTCTTTTTGAATAACTCAGAATAATGGACACTACTTTGCAGAATTAAAGCCACATCTGATAGTTCAGGTGCTGGATGCCATGTAGGGTCAGGGCTGCCAAGGCTGACCTGCCAGACAGAGTGGCTGTCCATTGAGGGGATGCAGAAATAAAAGCTTCGACCCGGATCAGTGAAGCATCCGACACACTAGCCCGAGCTCTTTGGGTCTCTGAGGCAAGAGCTGCCTTTCTGTCACTCACTGTTTGAACACACACACTAACCAAAGAGAAAGGAACTAAATCATGCTTACACTGCAACATTAGCCGTGTGTGGTCATTCCTGTATTTTTATGCACATTTTGAAAAAAAACCGCTTTGGAAATGCTATATGGAAACGGAGGAAAAATTGGATAAAACTTTATCAATTGCACAAAAAGTTTTTACGCTTACGGTTTTTGGTGTCTGCATCATGTATTCCCAAAACGTGTGAATGGCTGTCTTTGCTTCATGAAACACGGCCAATAGTAGCTGACGTGAAAGAACACTTCAAACGTTCCAGATTGAAACAAAGTCCAGGAGACCTCCCCGACCTCTCTTTCTTTTCTCTGATCTCTCTGAGATTTGTTTGTTTTTTAATCATGCGTATAATAAAGTAGCCAAATTTATATATGACAGATCCGGAATGTAACAATAGAAAGTAATAGAGGTAAATAGACAAAAACGATTTAAAAATCAGCTCTTTATGGTCTATCAAAACAAGGTATTTACAAAAAAATGCTGAAACAATTGGAGTAAATCTTGCCTTTTCTTTACGTGGCTTTTGAGTCCATTTTAGCAAACTTAATCACATCAAAACTAAACAACGATTCCAGTTTGGAAAATAAAGTTTTCAGGGGCCTTAAATTGATTTATAACAACATACACACCACAAAATCCCAAATAGTGATTTGGTTTGATTGAAAAAAGAGAAAACGTCGTACCGGTATGTAGGATAAAAATCAGTTCGGAGCAGATGTATGACGCCTGTCAAAGAAAGGGAACACTTTCAGAGACGTACTGTATGTGAGACACAACTTCTCCCCCTCTTTTATCCCCTCATCTGTACTCTCCCCTCTTCACTCTTCACCTTTTAGACAGATGACAGTGTAGCGGCAGACTGGAAACAAGAGAACTGAGGGGTCTGACATGCAACGAAGGTCCTAAGGCCAGAGTCAAACCCGGGACGTTGTGGTCGTATGGCATGCGCTGTATTCCGCCTATAGACCCTCAATCCCTCTATTTATGACACTTTTATCAATGCGTTGTTTTAATTTGCCTTTTGTTCCTGCCAGAGACACTCCGTGCTTGAATTCCCAAATCTGTTTCTCTTTAGACGTGTCTGTCTCCTTTTCCCCTTCATTCTAATGTTTTCTTACTAACTCTGATGGACATGTCTCCTCCGCCTCTCGTCCCTGAGCTCTCATAGTCAAAGTGTTTATATGATTTTGAGAGTTGATAGGAGGACCCTGGGCTATCGCTTACACAGCCTTTCATTTCCCTCTGCCTCATGCATCAATCTGCACCACACTTTGTCTTTGTCCAGAGACTTACAAAACAGACAGCTCAAGCCAAAGCTTCCATTTACTTTTTTTTTTAAAATAAATTTGCTTTCCCAAGCCGGGGTAAAGTGCCAGCAATAAGGGGACATGGAAACATTATTTATTCTCCTTTACTTCCCTCCCTCCCTCTCCTTCTCACAGTTTTTGTTGCTTTCTTGGTCCAAGTATTGTACACTACCTACATTTGACTTTTCAGTTGATCTTCCTCTGTGTCTTTCTTTTAAGTCTTCGAAGTGGTGGGTGACAAAAACACACAAGTTGACAAGCCATGTAACAGGGCTCCAATTGCCTCTGCAAAAAGATTATAGTCATGCATGAAACACGTTCCAAAAAAAGAAAAATAGCTTGTTGGGTAATGACTGCTGCCTATCATTTATACTGACAAAAAGTATGTAGAAATAATAGGACAAGATTGTTTCAGATTACACCCACCCAGGTGTTGAGTCATTATTAGCCCTCTTCTCAGGACTGAGTGGGTGCATGTAGTGTGTAGACCATGCTGGATTGACGTTTCCTTGACTACCCTGGATTGCTGTAACTGTGGTGGAGCTACTCTTACTCCCCCAAATTGTCATTGTGTTTGAGGGGAAATAAAGTATTGGTCAAATAATTTAGCGAAGCAACTGAAAACAAAATGGCCTTTTGTCTCTCTTAAAAAAAAAAAAGAAGTGTTTTCTGTATTTTAACATCACGTTTAGGAGCAAAACAATCTTCAACATTCAACAAGAGTAAGAGTCTAGAGCCCCGCTAGCGGCTCCATAAGTCTGTACAGCACAATGGTACTGGGAGCTTAAGGCTAACTCATCTTTGTTCAGCATGTTAGCATGAATACATTTGTTGGTCGATAGTTTTGCAGGTATTAAATTTGACCTGATGATGGTGCTATGAAGGAAAGGTCAAAGTATCATGAAAGTTATTGCAACTAATCCCGGAGGGGACATGCACGTGTGTAGTAAATGTCATGGCTATCCATCCGATTGTTGTAGTGCCCAGCATATGCCCTTACAATTCAAACAAAGTTCTTCGAACATGCACACTTACAAAATTTGAATTTGTTACAACAGTGGCTTGTTCAGATTAACTTCTTTCATGATCAAGGTAAACGCGAGCAACTTGCATATTCCTTTTGAATATGCGGAGTTTTCAAGACTCAGTACAGCGACCAACCCTGACATCTGAAAAATGATAAGTATGTTGTGCTTTATCCCAAACGGTCAAAACAAAGAGAAATCCATTCAGTCCACTTAGGTTTGAGTAATGTCTTAGCTGTAAGAAGAGCACGCTCCATTCTGTCCAGCTTTAAATCTTCTATCCAATAAGATTTGTGGACCACATGCTAAATTCAATATGGTGGAATTTGATGGATGCCGCTGAAAGAATAAAAAGTGCTTTACAGTACAAAGAAGAAAAATCTGCTATTAAGCTGTTGAAAAATGACACGTGGTATACTTTATATGGTGAGGCATGTCTAGTTGTCTTCTCCTTTCATCTTCTGTAAAGCACATTTCTAACTTTCTGTTTTAATGTCAGTAGAAAGCTATGGTTTACTTTTATTCAATCTTATATTTGATTTACCCAATTTGAAAATGACTGGCATTACTCTGTTATATCCTGTTTATTACTGGGATGGTGCAGTTTTTTTATTTTGTTAATATTCAAGGAATCACCAGCCCATATGTTCAAGGCTACTAATTCAATTTGTATACAGTAACCGTTCAACTTTCATATTCAAGGACTATGAGTCCAAACCTGAACTCTACCAACCTGCATATTTGCATTGTATGCACTTACAGTGCAGGGATTCAACTCATTTTTAATTAAAGTTTCCCAGTATGTACTCAAGCAACTTTGTTGCAAGGGTTTATTAAAAGTTCATTGTTAACCACGGCCCTCTTTGTCAAGGTGCCACTGAGCATCCTGCTTCAGTATTTAAGTTGTTTACAGAAATGAGCACAGAAGAAACTCATTCACGGCACATTTTGACAGCAAACATCCAAACAGGGTGATTTCACATTGATTGTTAAAAGTGTGGAGGTTGTTCTGCTTAATAACAATCAGCCGTGGAAAGTTGCATATGCGTGTGTGTACATGTGTGAAAGTCTGATTAGAATGTGTGGGATGCAGAGGAGCAGACAGACATTGTGACTAACAAGCACAGGCACTCCTAATCAAGGCTTTGCTCACTCCTCAGTAGCAGCATAAGGTCACCTGTGATTGATTTAAATGAGCGGAAGCATCAGGCCTTGCATGTCTTTAAAGCCTAAAGGGCTGCGTGAGTGTGTATGTGGATTACAATAGCATCACAGATTTGACAAAAGCCAGTCACATGATCCGTGTTTCATATCCTAGCAGCTGCAGTCGAGTGTGTGTAAACAGGTGCACACGTGTTTGTTTTTCTGAATCAAATCCTCCGAATCAAAGTCTTTAATGACTGAGAACTACAGTTGGTGCTGTGACTTCTTTTTTCATATCCAAAGCTCTTTTTTTCCATTAAGTTGATCCACAGCTGCAGTTCAAAGCAGTTCATCCGCTGCTTTCAAGATTGAAGTTTATTAATTGAAGTTTAACCATTAAAAGCTGAGCAACTTTAAAGTGAATATGTGTGCTATTACCATAATCCTGGAAGCTTTGAGTCAGTTCAATTGGATTCATCTTCTGCATGCATACAAGGTTTATGCATGTGTCTTCATTTTATTCTGAAAATGTGTCACATCCCTGGAAAACCGATATCAAACACAGCCCTCAATGTTCTATTGTCAATAGCTCAGTATTTTTATGATATAAAAGTTTAGAGTTTTGTTTTTAATTGTTTCCTCTGGGAGAGATGTAATGTTCGTCTCAAAACACACAGGAACTTAATGATTATAAATCCTGGATCCAAAAAAGTAGGACCTGACTTTGATTGGACATTTCATTTTTCCTCGTCAGGTTTTAAACGAATCCTCCCAAGTAAGCTTGTCAAATTATACAGCGTGCCATCTAAATCACATCAATTTGTAGATGATCCCTTTAAAAAAATCCTGTGCAACAGCATTTGCTGCTTGAATTATTTCCAAAAAGCTTTTAAAAAAAACAGATGCATGTGACATGATGCTACATTAGAGGTTTTTAAAACCTTTCTACTAAAAGGTCCAGAAATGTATTTTACATAATGTAAGCAGTCTGGTACAATGCAGCGCAATGCACCAACATAAATACATCAATATTGGAAAAGCCATTTTCATACATTGAATAGCCTTTTGATACAATTAAGGTTATTGTAACTGGTTTAGAAACAGTCTCAATGTAACGCCGATGCCTCTTTATGACCTACATAACTTAACGACACCATCAAAGAGAAGGTTGGCTATTATAGTCAGTTTTAATGCTTGTCTTAGGTGCCACTGGCTCGGGTTCTGCCGATATCAGACAAAGCCAATTAGGTACAGTGGAAACTCCTTCAGCTCAGACTCCATTGGGGCCTCCAGCAGCGACCCACCACGGACAGACCCAGATGAGTCGGAGCTCCGGCGGGAGGGCGGAGCTCTGCTCCCGTCCCCGATGGGAGCCAACACCACACTGCTAGAGCACCCGGCTGACTTGCTGGGTCCGCTGGAGGAAAGGGAAGCACACGACGACCAGAACCAGGACTGTGCGGAGCAGACAGTCAGAACTTGTACAACTTGTACAGTATACATTGTGTGATTGGAGCGAATACACTCACACAGAAAACTGAGGATGGGCATGCACATACCGGTACATACAAACAGGTGGTTCAGCGTAGTCTCCCAGTCTACAATCTGTGTCACATATTGTGCACGCAAGCGCTCCGACAAGTGCTGATACGTGGGTACGATCAATCAAACAAGCAACACAAGGCGATGTATCTCTACATAGCCTAGTGAGTGGCACATAGCCTGGTGTGGAAAGATATGCAGTTTGAACTGGATTCGGACTTTGGTTCAGACTTTGAGAAGTCTTCACCTTCAGAAACACATCTTCCGAGCGTAGAGCGAAATTCAATAAAAAAACAGCTCATGGACGACCTTAAATGTTTAGACGATCATCTATATTGTAAGGTTGTTTTCACCCTCCCTTTTCCCATAGGCCGGAATCGGTGCGTTCCCCCCCAGTTCAAATCAAACAAATATGATCAAAACTTAATCCATAACAGGATACAGCAGTTTTAATAAAAAGGAGTGAATATTTGACCAACCCAAAGACATTTTTTGGGCGATTTATCTTTTTGAATGGATGAGAAACTGTTTTATAGCGCTTTGGGGATGAGACAGACTCAAAGCCTCAGGATGAAAACAATTCTGAACCAAGAGCAGTCGAGTCAATAAAGGTGTCTGACGTGAGACACCAGGTCAATATTGGAGTCTACTCAACTAAAAGTGGAACATCGGCCGGTATAAGTTGTCGAGATCAGCCTGAAGGAGTAGCAGCAAAGTTATGACTGACACCGAAACCCCAAATCTTTGTGAAGGACAAGAATAGAACTAGCGGCGCTGTTTGGATTCTGAAATATGTAGGCTAAGAGGGAGACAGGTGTGAGTCATCTTGAGCTGCTTAGAACTAGCATGGGGACACACAGGAGTCAGGAGTTTGCATCAGAGGTGGAGACCTCCAATCATAAACCATTTGATCAGAGAATGAGAGAGTACATCACAAAAAATCTAATTCTGCTCAGAACAATTACCATGTTAATGACACGCACCTTACTCAGTGCTCAGTTTTTTCAACATGAGAATCAAGGATGACAGAGATGATGGGAGCTCTGTCTGCGTGGCAGGTAATTGCAGTGCCTACAACCTTTTCGGTGTTGCAGATTGAAGTCTAAATGACTCTCTGACCTTCAATTTGCTCTCTTTTCATCAGCTCCAGTTTTTCTCTAAGTGGCTTGATTTCCTCGAGGTTCCTCTCTTTATTTTCCTCCTCCCTTTGATTTCATCAAAGCAATTGTCTCCTCGTTCCTCACCTCACTCCACATGCTTCATTCTGCGTCTGATAAGGTGTGTCCACTCTCCCCAGGATGTTTGATATGCACTCACCAACACCATGCCCATCTAGACTTGATTTACTTCATATTTCCTAATAGATATTAGTATTTGTATGTTTCAGTGGCATGAATATGTCTCAGGGGTTATATGACAGAATAGCTTTGAATATAGTGCAGCTACAAATACAGTGGAGTAAATATCACTGTACTCACACACATACAAAAACACACCTAAACACAATGGGCAGAGGGTGTCCATTAAGCCCCCCTCAGACAAATGACCCATCTCTTAGTTTAGATTCATAATGGGGGCAGTACATAATAGAGTCTCTAATAGGCTTTCATGTAAGCTCCACAGAATAGAAAACACAGTGCACCAAAAAGCTGGAACTGATCAAATTCCTGGTCTTCTCGCCCTGCACTTGACAGTCATTTGGAGCTGTTTGGAAATTAGGTGATTTCATCTGAACCTCATTTCACATTGCATTCAAACACACATTGCGTTTTAATGAGCTTTAATTGTGGCTTTACAGTACATTTGTCACTGCCCCCATAATAAATGGTGGCTTTCAAACTGTTGAAACGCTGGTTTCGTCAGATTTTACAAAACACGCTGTTTTCTGAATACCCATTTTGACCAACCCTGAGTCTGTAGCTGAAAGTAAACAACATGGAGGCGACGGAAAGAGACGAAGAACAGAGGAGAGAACAGCAAGGAAACAGCTCATTGTTACAGCTAATGCTCTTGAGTCACTTATCACTAAGTAACAGCACAGGTGCAGGCAAGCCATTACAAACAGTTGCAAAGTGTGTTGGGACAATGAACGCACCCCTGCAGACCCCCTTTACTTTCTGGGGACGATGGAAATGCCAGCAAAGGCAATTACAGACAAGGACCAACAATGCACAAGATTCAGAATGTTCACAGCGCGTTCGAATTGAACTGTAGGGCAGAGGGATTGGGGAACAAAATCCCCATCACATTGTTATTGGACAAACAAAACAAGGACAAATCGACTGTGGGAACAGTTAGACGAGGAGCTGACTAACCTCCACTTCAGGCAATGATCAAAAAACAAACAAAATGTTCGGTTCTATAAGCGTCTTGTGCGATGCGTGCTATATTATGTGTATATTCTGTGAAAATGTGTCATCCCTGCAGCATTCTATTCGTCAAACTGCACACTAAACTGAGTCAGACTCACTTAACTTTGAGCCTCTTTACTTGCCGTAGACTAGAGACCTGGGTTGCAATTAAGAGGGATTGTTTTTTTTTTTGATAAAGGGATCTGCAGTAGGCAGAAGACACTTCCATGTAAGAATCAGAAAGGCATGGATGATGCATGGTGAGGGTATATGTGTGTGTCTGCACAACCCTCTTAGCCCAGCCTTAGCAGACAGCCAGCACCTGAAGAGCAGCGGGTGATTACCGGCCTTAATGGGCTTAACAAGCATGACAGCGGGAGGTCTGCTGTCCGTCAATCAGAGGTGAGGAGGTGAGAAGGGAGCAGAAGCCATTAGAGACAAACAGATAAAGAAAGAAAGAAAGTGCTGAAGGGAGGTGGAATAATGAAGGCATGAAGGAAGAAGAGCGGGACAAAGGAAGGGTATGAGGTGCAATGAAGGAAACTGCTGTAATGAGCTGCCCGATCAAAAACAAGAGGGTCATTTAAAGATCTTTTACTCTGGAAACTCAAGGTGAAATGTCTCTCTACGCTCTATCAAACACTCACTCTCTGTCTCGTTCTAGATCTTTCTCTCAAAACCTTCTCACCAATGCCCCTCCAAGGTTTGCACAATATCTATAAAACCATTTCACCTCCTTCTATTTTTTCCCTTGTGCTAGACTGAGAGAAGGACCGATGAACAGATCTGTAATGCATCACTTCAGCCATCCTGCTGCATTCATCAGAGCCTCACATCTATTTGTCATCATAGCTGTTAGTGCGAGTGAAGCGGAGCATCTCCCACCCATGCCACATTGCACACCTTCATTAATTTTCCAATAAAAACAAACTATAGCTGTGTTTTATATTAGAGATCACACAGATGTATGACACTTGAAGTACACAGAACGGCTTCACGGTTACACTGTGGAGGGTACAATGTGTCTGTTCTCATTGATGTTGTTGGATTTCTTGCAAATCCCTCTGCCTTTCAGAGGGAGCTTTTGCTAATCTTGAAGATATGACAGAGCGGGCTTGTTCTCTTGCTTTTAAACAACACATTGAAAGAAATAAAATAACCCGAGCTACACGAAATACGCACACAGCCTGCTGTTCTTCTGACATAAGTACGTTAAGAAACTGTTAGAGTCTGAAGTGGTGGTTCAAGTTCGATTACAAACCCATTCAACCTCATGCTTGTGAGTTATGTTGTAGCATGTTGGTGAAATTGAATCATCTTTTGTTTCCACAGTTTTACTCTTGTTCACTAAGTTTGCAGTGGACAATTCTAAAGCTATGCTGCGATGCGCTCTGTGACAGGTTTTTTTTTGCTGTCAAGGGTGGAGTGTGTCTAAGCGAGTTTGGAACATGTTTTTTGTGTTAAAGCGCGGGATAAACATGATCTGAATACTGATGTGTTCTCAGCAGCCTGGTTTCCTTGTCATATAGTTGAATTGACATTTCAAAATCCAGTAAAAGTATATGTTTCCAACCATGTTTACTGTCCCGACCCCCTGTGATAACTAAGTGACCCCCTGTACAATTTGTTCTGGCTGAAAATCAGGCTGCACTTCACCATGATGGGGTGTTATCATACACAACATCCCCAGCCCAGATGCACTACACTGTTATTTAGCTGAAGTAAATTCAAGGTGGTGCTGCAGTCCGTTTCCTGGCGACAGAAGCTGCCGAAAGCTCTTCACCTTCATTCGCTGTGGTCATCAGTAAATCGTATGCGTCTACTTGTTACAGTACTATTGTGAAATACATGGTTGCTTTAACTATGATTGACAAGAAAAACTATTCGACACATTTACATGCCCTTCCTTCTTCCCTCACTGTCGTCTGACAGTAAAATGTCCATCAAACGTTCCTCTTTCTTTAAGTCTCAAAACACTGAAAAATCTCATTGCAAACAGATTGGTGTCGTTAGCATTTTGTGACTTTCATCTAATTGGATTTTAATGATGATGAAGTTGTATGACAGTCATGATAGGTCTATGGGTAAATATTCCCTTCATAAACTTGCACAGTAAACGCATCCCTGCCATCTGTCTCGCCACAAAAAAAGTTAAATCATAATGGAGGGCACATTATTGTGGAATCGTTATTTGAGCACAACGATAAATTAAGATGCGGCAGCAAGCAAAAGAGTGTACATGAGAAGCAACTGGCTTTGTCAAGTTGAGGTTGAAACAAGTGGGCATTCAGTGAATCAACACATCAAATATTGTATCAGAAAGAAAATAAATTAGGTTTCAAAATTGACTTGCACTGTCAATTTCACCAAACAGAAACTAAATGTGAAGTATTTAAAGTACCAAACATGTTGGCCATTGTTCCGAAGTATCTTTTATTGATCGTCATTTTGTCTCTTCCTGCTGGGAAATCTGAACCTCCTTCATGGGCACTCGCACTACATTATTATTATCAGCTCCTCTGTTCAGACCTTTCCCCTGTTAAGCTGCTGTTTAGTTCACATTCCCGAATGAACTCCTGTCCTGATGGTGCCATTGAACCTAGCCGATTATAGGGATTCTCACAGTCTATCTTTCACGTTGAGTATTTTTGCCTGTGTGTGTGTGTGTGTGTTTGTAGAATTTAGAGGGCAGGACTACCATTTTATTCACAATTACATCACAGCTTATTCCTAAACCAAGCTTTAGATCTGCTACAACAAGTGTGGGGCTAACATTGCTAACTCATTATTATAATTAAAAGAAAATTGAATAATAATATGATCCCAAACCCTAGCTGACCCATCTCGGGGCTATTTGTGGGGATCCTCATCCAACTCACTCGAACATACTTTCTGTTGTTCAAACACTCCGAGTGTGGCTCACCAACTGTTTGAATAAGAGCACTGACACATTGACATGTCGGCCACATTTACCCAGGAAATTTACAGAGCTCCCTGGACACGATGGCAAGGCCAACAAAGCTGCGATACAACACATATGGCTTACTAATTGGTACGAGAGGCAACAGCGTCCTCCATGCAAGTCATTGACTGCACACAAGCCTGAGGGGGGGGGGGCGCATCCACTCTCTAATTCAAAGAGCAATTAACAAGTCACGATGTTGGCAGCTATGATAGTTATGACTCATTTACACGATGTAAATGAAGAGTGGAAAGATGGAGCATGGCTGCAAAGTAATTTTCCATCAACAAACGAATCCCCATGCACTGATTCTCAGTCCAGCTCAGACTCATGAGATGCAGCGAGCCAGTTTGTTTTTTGAGTGAAGCTCTCAAGCCATACATGTTTCTCAGGAACTCTCTTCTCCCAGCTGTGAAAATAACATAACTCCTGAAATAATTTCTTTGATTTTCACAGGGTGTTTGAAATAGATTATGTGCCGGAATGAGTCAGGGAAGACAGAGATACATTTCGCAGATATAAACGGATCAAAGAGAACCCCTCCCCCTGAGGGGGGGGCCATGCATGAGGTTTGGGCTCTTGTGCGCCCAGGCGTCCTGCAGAGCCTCCACTCCCGCTGCTCTGCAGTCTTCTGTTTGGTGTCTCACACAGCCACTGAGACAAACGCTATTTTGACAGAGCCACGCCTTGCGAGCGCCCTCCGTAATGAAGGATCAGCTGCTGTGTCCGCCTTATGTCTTCCGTGCATATGACATACTGAGACACTACACTGCGCACACTAGGCACAGTCAGTGAGGCACTTTTCCTGCCTCATCCTGATCCCCCAAGAGAAATAATTCTCGAACAAAAGCAGTTTGTGGGGACCTTAAATAAGTTGATCTGAATCTCTCTCCGTAGCCTTCGTAGCACGACGAGCTGGCAGCAGCATACACTTAATCTGTAGATGGGGCCCAATCATTAACGACCAACGTTTGAGGGTTGGAGGTTAACGCGCGAGGCAAGGGGCATGACGTGGGATCTGAGCCTCTCTCCACACACCAGCACTGAAAAGCGGACCATCTTCCCCCGTAAAACGCTGTAGAATAAGGGCTTCTAGCTCCTTGTATAGTGCGAACCACTGCAAGGGTCAGCCCTAACCAAGCACTGCTGTTTAGTGGCCGGGCCTTCAGCCAGTGGTCTATCTCCTGAACACCTGATGAATAGTCACTGTCATGTTGTCTGTCCACACCATGATATGTCTGTCGGAGGAACAAAATGCTTCAGCACTTTCAGCACCATGGAGAGCTCAAGAGAGTTTATGTGGAGTGATGGGGAATTTCCCCATTTTTCACCCACAACTTGTACATCCCACCTCATCCCTGAAGGCTAAACACACGGGGGTTTGCCAGTATGCCAGGTCTGACTGCAATGAAAAAAAAGAGTGTGTAATATGTTTTACCCCAGCTCTTGTAATCCGTGAAAGTCTTGATACTGCATAGGTGTCGGCTTGTTCCTGTTTGGTTTTATGTCTGTACAACCCAGCGCTGTCTGTTTGTGTACGAGCCTACAGGTGGCTTCAGCTGTCCACAAAGAAACATCAGCGCTCTCCCAGGTCAACATCATTTCATCGAATGCGATCTCTCGCTCTCTCTCTCGCTCCACGCTCCCTCAGTTGAGGTGTCTGCTGAGATGAAAGAGGCAGACAGGAAGACAGACAGAGATCAGTTCTGACAGTGTTCATCACAGCAGGCAAACGTCAAATGTGGAAAAGCTGCACTTCAATATTTTTTTTCTCACTCAGTTTTGTTTTCCAGTGGGTCAGTCAGCATCCACGTCAGAGCTGGCAGTCGCTCCCCACCCCCTTCAATCCTTTATGACATAAATCAGCTCTGGGTCCCGCTAGACTTCCCTGTGTGGTCACCAAACATGCACACACAGAAAGGGGGCGTACCATCTTTTGGATGAAAGTCCTCTGTTATTTGGCTGCAGAGTGAGAGACTGAAGTGAAAGAAAGGTTAGCTAAAGGTCTAGTCCACTGAGGAAAACAGAGAGAGAGAGACATCAAAGAGAAATTAGTGCACGACAAAGCCTTCTGGTCTCAATCAAGCTGGTAAACAGTTGAGTGCAATACCCCTTTTTAAATTAGTCGCTGATAGGCGCACAATAATAGGACAGCCGCTTCACTGCAGGACAGACGAGAGAAGCCTAATGGAAGTGGGATTGCCTTTTTCACCAGCTGAGCCCCGTGTCATTGTCTTGTTTTTTTTCAAAAATTAGCTATTTACATCTCTACGCTCCTTATTGGTGCCGGGGCCCCACAATGGTATCAGCGGGTGGAAGAAGAACCAGGACAAATTGAATCATGAGTGGAGGGGTAACCTTGAAAACAATCTGGCCACAGATACACAGCAAGAGTTTGAGGAGGAATTAGGAGTAAATGAGCAGGATGCACCCCTCAGCACCGTGACGCATAATTGGACAAAACAGTTTCGAGTGAACCAGACATTGTCACCTGGGAATGTGCTCGCATGTACGCAATGGTCAAAATAGCAAATAGACCAGCAAAATGCCTAACAAGCCATTTCTACTTCATTTGGAAGAACATTGCTACATAATTAGATTTTTTTTTTTCCCCCCATTTCATAAAGGCTATTGGAGTTGCTTTGAATATTGATAAGCCCTGTACGCTGGGTTGATGCCAGCTATGCTTGAGATCTCTTTAACAGACAGACGTGCACATTTGCACTCTCACACACACACCACACAAGCTTGCCACACAAGCCACTCGTCACAATGAAAGTGTGTGCGAGGAGGAAGGACGAAGAAAGGGAGGGAAATTCATCAGACGCAGCAATCCGCTTCTCCTGTGTTCTTCCACTGCGACCCTCATCCCACTCTCTCCTATATATCTTTAGCCATTTAATTAGCTGGATAGGCAATAAATTCCATGTCTTATGCGCCGCTCGCTAGTTTATTTATTTATCTATCAGCCTTTTAGAGCAGTACAGAATCCGGGGGCCAGACTCCATTATAAGGCAAGTAGCATCTCCAGCCTTTTAAGGTCTGAGTCATTAGTTAAGCAAGCTGACAGCGTGGCAGCATGATGACTGTTCTGTCAACTTAGGCAGCTGTTCCATGCACAACCTTGTGAATACATACTGTATATATTTATAGGGACATGTTTTCTTCTTTCTGTGTGTGACAAGTACAACGTGTGTGAGTCTGTGTGTGTGTGTGTGTGTGTGTGTCTGGCTAGCCAGATAAGAGCTTGTGCAGTCAGGTCCTGCCCTATCGTGTCACATAATTTAAGACTCAATGAGCTGTCAGTGATCTCATTGCCGGAGGACATATGTGTCAACCAATGCCATGCCAGCGAGGTCAGAGCACTAGGCTTTTCCCTCTGTTCACTGGCCTGGGCACAATGCACTGTCAGCATCTCCAGCACCGATGTTTAATACTATATCACACGCCGTATTATCAGTGGCTCTGATTAAGCCTTCCCTAATTGAACCAGACTGAATTCGCAGTGCTTGTTACTGTAGATTTTGGTGACAGTAATGTGTGAATGAGTGTACGTGTGTGTGCATGGGAATAAGCATGTGTTAAAATCGTTAGCGCTCACCATTAGGCAGATTGGCAGAGCTGAAGTGTGGTGGACCCGTTGAGGATGTCCTAATTAAATGCTAACAGTGCGGTGAAGTTTACCATGTATCCTGTCATCGTAATTGGCCACTCTGGCAACTATCAGCTTTCCTTGAGGATATGAACTTCAGAGTGCATGTTCCATAAAGGAGTTGCAGGTTTTGCTTCTCTAGAATTGGAAATAGGTCTACTGTCATACGCGTCTACTTACAGTTAAGCTTGAATATGCGTTACTGAGTGCGTGTGTATGAATGAGAGTACTCATACTGGCGAGCTGCTGGAGTGCTTTGATGGAGGGCCATTACATTCTCGTTAGTTCAGCGCTCTGGGTCTGGAACAGAGCTGACTTTACTCCCCGAACACCAGCTGAATCTGACCCAGAAGGCCACCCCTACCCCCCTATACATCCCTCTCTACCTCCCTTGCCATCCCTTCTCTCAATCTGCTTGACCTTGGCCTCCAAACCAAGTGTCCATTAGTTAATCTCACTTTCTTTGGTCAATCTCTTGTGCTCACCAAGAGCATGCTTTGCAGTGCCTTCAGAGCACTCTTCTGAGGGACTGCAGATTGATGTTTACTTATTCACATAATTTCTGGCTGATTACAGCCACAACATCTATTTTTTACTCTCATAATCATAATTTACTAGAATCATGTCAAAACATTTACTCACTGTTAAAAATAAAAACTTTCTGCCAATAAACTCTATAAATCAATGGTCTTGTGAATTTCCAAGAACATACAATTTACCTTCTCACTTGCTTTATTGACAGCCATGGACATCCCTGGGACGTCATGCAACGGACATTGCATGGGTATGCTGGTATGGGTAAAGTGCCTGAATGGCATGTAGAGTGTCCAATCGGTTTAGTATACAAATACATGACTACATTTTTTTGTGGCTGACATACCAAGAACTGTGTTGTTGAATAATGACTCACTCTCTAAGCTTTCAAGATATGTAAAGCAGGTTCTTTTTTTGGCTTGACTGCAGATAAGATGAAGAGTATTCTTACTGTAAGATGGAACACCTGTTATCTGGCCGGGGATCCTTGTTACACATTTCCCCTTATCTCTCCTGCTGCCTTGGTTCTTGTTATCTCTCTACTTTCAATTGTCAAACAAAGTCACAAATATTAATGAATAAAAACAATGTTGATTGCATCTTGTAATGATAATGTGACCGATGCTATTTTGAGAGCTGCTAATTCATTTAAATCCTATCGAAGATGTTGTTGACATATAAGTTCAATTTTGGAGGGGTTGAGTAGGACAGTTTCAGATATTTTTCTCTTTCTTTATTTGCTTTTCTTTCCTCACTTTACTACATTTTCTTTCCATCTTGCATTTATATGTCAGTCAATTGAATGAATACCATGTTTACATCTGCCGTTCTGTGGCATTAAAAAGCCAAAAAACATTTAGCTATGCCGAATATAAAATCATCTGCCGTTTGACCATAAAAGTCCCTGTTATTTTGCACTATCTATGCTTTGAACTGTGTAGATGAGAAGAACTCAGTCACAACCCTAAAAACAAAAGCTGACAGGAAACCTAGAATAAGATCAACAATCATATATCTTATTTATAGGCCCTGGTGGTTTTACCCTGTCATCCTGGCTGGAAATGAATCCAATGAAATGGAAATTAACTACTTGAAAAGAAAACAACAAACAAAGATGACAGCAACACAGAGAAGTTCAAAATGAGAAGTTTTTGAGGGGGCAGAGTCAACATGGGGGCGCTGCATGTTGCAGGGCGTGGAGCAGATAAAGACAAGAGTCAGTGAGACAGAAATTGCGTGTCGTTCATCCATGGGCAGCCTTCCATCAAAGCGCTCTTCCTTGCAAAGCACACACAGATACAGCCACATACAGTCAGCCAAAACAGACACACCCAAGCAGACAAATACATGCATTTCCCAATACTCCAGAGAGTCTCATTCAAATTCTGTGGCAAGCAGAGACTTTGAGAACAGGATTTGCTCTTTTTATCATCTGGAATACATTTACCTTAACAGCTCGTGAAGAAGCTCTATCTAAATTAAATCTATCCCCGCTATCCATCTCACTGACATTACACTGCTCCACATCTTAAACAAGCAGCCGCATACCAAATCCAAGAGCTACTGATGTTTTGTGTTTGTTTTCGGTGTGTTCAGAAAAGAAGAGTGTGGGAGACGAAGAGAGACGTCTTGTCGCCGAATATTTGTCATCTCCACTGACGATTGTGATATTTTTGTCAATGAGTCACAGACAAGTAATGTTTTCTTTTTGGTTATGTATTCCTGCTGGAAAAAGGTGACCCTGATTTGGTACTTCCTGTGTATATATGTATGTGACTCTTGCTAATGCACAATAGGCCTAAATTATTCAAAAAATGTGACTTAAATCATTTCAGTAATGAGATCAATGTGTTTAAAGCAAATGAAGCACGACAACACTGATGTAAAAGGTGAGCTTAGCTGTCGGCTGAGCATGTGTTTTGCGTCTTTGTGTGCTCCTCTGACTTCAGGGGTAAATCCAGGACACGGACGTGAGTGCTGGCACGCCGCATGCCCTCAGATCTGTCTGGCATTCGTAATGAACATAATTGGCTCAGACAAAAACATTTAAGTGATGATGAGCAGATGGCATCATTCACACAGGCTGCATAACAAGAGGCTGGCACCCCGGATCTGCTGCAAAAATAACAGGTGAAATTTCAGAAGTCATTCGCTTAACTCAGGACATCACAGCAGTAATCAGAGGTAAATTACCGATGCCAAATACATCTTTGATGAGCTTTCATTGCATGCTGTTTTTGTTGTCTGTGGTCTGCTACCGGTTGCTGCAAACACAGTAGCATCCCATTGTGCCGTGAGTAGCGTGCTAATATCTGAATAAATCGTGTGTTTTTGTCCAAGTAGCTTGAATAGGTGTGTGCCCCATAACACGCACACACACCAAGACACACCACAATAACTCTACAGCACTAACACTACAATATATCTATACAAACACAATAAGACATGCACGCACACTCCGGAGACCTGCATTCGAGCCAAGTGTTTGCATAGAGAATGAAATAGCAAAGCTCCAAATAATAATATTGTTTGCAGAGGCTGACAGGTAAGTCATCTCCTTCTCCTGACTCTGCTAATTAAAGCCGGCACCAATGGGACAGAGGGGGGGGGGGGGGGGGGGACAGTAATACAGCTGTGGGCTTGAACAGAGGCTTTGCTTTGATGAGCGTTGCGCTTATCTATCGTACTGTCTCTGATCATCAAGGGGAGAAGGAGCAGGTCGCCTTTAATTGCATGGAGAATAGCTGAGGGCTGTTGTTTAGATCCACAAAGAACAGTGTGCACATTGTAAGTGATTGAGAATATATAGCCCGGGATGCACTGTTTATTATACTTGTGGCATTTGGCTTCATGTCCATTCCATCGATTATTTTGTGAGATGAGTACATGTTCGTCTTTCCAAACAGTCAGTACTTGTCAATGAGTTATGTATACAAGTGGCTCCATAACATGTAAGTGTGTGCTTTCTTGTGAAATCAAGGCCGATTGCTAAATTTCATATTGTGTTTTTAATGTATATTAACTGTTATTCTGTGATTTGGAAATGGGCTGGCAATCTTTATGATGAGCAATTTGCAACACCTCCAAAGATGGAAACCTTTACAGTTTATTTGCTAGCGAATATAAAGCTAAATTATTGATATTGACTGTTTACCTGCATGCAACCAAAGCCTGCTCAGGCATGATTGGTCAATAATATAAACGGACACTAGAATGCTTCAGTTACCAAAATATTGTTCCATTGCTTACAAATAATGTAGTCATTTGCAGATATCTGAGAACCGTACTCCACACCCTTACTTTCCACTTAATGCCAGAAAGTATGACTGTTGGACTGCCCCTGCCTGCAAAATGTATCAACAAGCATAACACAAATCATATTAAAATTCACGTAAGTTCACGTAAGTTTAATAGAAATTTATTGATAACAGTCAGTCTGCATTTGGAGCACCCGTTGAAAACGGTCAGTTGTTGCATAACTCAAAATGCACCAAAGTAGCTGCAGTTCATGAGCAATAACATTTAAACAATCAATTTGAAAATGAACTTTGTTTAACTTCTCATTATAGTTTCTCTTTAATTGCGCTTTACGTGGGGAGAAACAATTATTCTTACTGCACACGACTCCCAGCCTGTTGATCTTTTCATGCTGGAGACAAAAAAGACACACACACACATGCACACAGTATGCAAATGTCCACACAATAGCTGCGCACTTTCGACTGCTCTGGAAGATTCCAATTACCCAAGCTTCAATGATCCACAGCAGCCGCCGCCTACTGTACTGTCAGTGTGGTAATTAAATATTAATTTTAACAATCGGCACTACAGGGGGCTGGTGTTTGGCAGGACTTTGATTGCAGTTTTACAAGAGTACATATATATATATATATATATATATATATATATATATATATCTGTGTGTGTGTGTGTGTGTACATGTGCGTGTGTGAGCGTGACCTTTAGAAACATGTGCTGCCATCTCTGTTTGTGTTTTCTTCCTTTTCTCTTTTTTCGTCTGTTCCCTTGCGTGTCCTGAGGCCCTGCAATTAGTGGCCGTGCTCCCTCTCTCCGACGCACTGCTGAAAAGGGGCTCCAAGCGAGGGGAGCCTGAGTGATCAAGCAACAGGACAATCCCTGAGATTTCATTAAACCTCCATTCAAGGTTTCATCTGCCCCAGGGAGACAGGGGAATAGAGGGTTGAATTTGTTCCGCTGGCTGAGAGGAAGGTGGAGAGAGGTGGAGGAAGACAGATCTCTGATTTCCCCTGCTGAATAGAGAGGAGGGGCAGGATAGATGTTGCCTTGGCGACGACAGGTGCGGAAATACGCACGCAAAAACACATCAAGTGCCCCCTGTTAGTGGGGAGTTTTCTGTGGTGTTCTCTACATGCTCAGATATTTTGCAGATAGTTGTCCTTCACAGCCAATATTTGTGACTGTGTGTGGCTGCAGATGATCAACCAAACCAGGGGACGGATATGAGTCGGAGTGGAGCAAAAGATCCATTCAATTAAATGCCGTAACTTTGGTGACATGCTGTGCAAAGGGAACGAGGACTTCTTTGCACCAAAGGAAAGGTTATCCTGCCGTCAGAGTGAGACATTAAAGCTGCCATTTCCTTCTTTTAAATCTCCATATGCATGTAACTAGTTTATTTCCTCTGAGCTGAACATGGCTGTTTGAAGTAATAAATTATCAATGCAGGGTTTTTTTTCCCTCTAAATACCTTGCACGCATCACTGCGAGTCAAGCTTTTACACGCACAGACACACGCACTTACAAAGTGGCAGAGACACACACATACGTGCATTGAGTAATTTAAAAAGCCTGTCTCTGATGTGGTTTAACTCTGTTCTATTTTGACATAAATTTTGACATTATTCTGACAGCCAGAGCTTGCTGTCATCCCCTTGCCACACATAGGCAAAGTCACACACAAGGACTCGGATACAGTAATTAATCTAGAGCAGCGGTTCCCAAACTTTTTAGGCCGCGCACCCCCTTCTACATCCCGACCGGGTTCGCGCACCCCCCCCCCTTAATAAAAAAAAATAAAAAGAGCAACAGAGCCGTTTAAGCCTTTATAGCCGCATAAGAATCGGACCAATGAGAGAACAGTTTGCTCGCGCGTGGCATTTGTTTACAAGATTTAGTCCGCTGTTAAATGTTGCAGTGTGAACACAAACCGAACAAAGGGGCAACTGCAACATTGTATCATATTAATCCCTGAATCAGAACAAAGCAAACGAACTGAAGGTGTGAAAACGCCCTGAAACACTGCAACAAAGTTTCAATAACTTTCAGTGACACAAGGCGTCACTTTTAAAGAGCAATACGGATGCGAGCACACACGCACAGGCTCAGAGGCAGATTATCACATTTCATTTACAATTAATGAGCGACTAATGTAGCCAGGATGTCTTCGGACAAAGCATCGATGCGGCGACACAGTGTTGTTGGACACCGGGATCATGTCCAACTTTTTTGCTTCTTTCCCCCCAATCATACATTCCACCATCTCTCTGGCAGCTGGCAAGCTCACGTCTTCGGCGATTGTGTGCGGTAGCCCCTTTCTCGCTATTCTGTAACCAGATATGAAGCCCGTAGTGCGTCATTTATAGACCAACACATGAATGAGACTCCAGTTGTTTTGGCTGTTTTGTAACTCTTCCAATTTCTATATAAACAATGTAAGGGGCTTTTGACTTGCACTGGCATGCTTGGTGTTCAGGTGGCGACGTAAATAAGAGCTTCAGACTGTTAGCCAGAACCTCACTGCACACCACGCACTGTGGCTTTGGGCAATCTGCGTTGCCAATCCAAGTGAAGCCCAGACACAGATACTTTTCATCATATTTCCTCTTTTTTCCCAGTCTGATGCTCACTCTCGTTTCCTCTTCTTTCACCTTGACTCCGCGATGGGCCGATGTGCTCCCGGATTTATCTGTGCTATCCCTTCCTCCTTTTCGGTCTCGGTGTGTGTGTGCGCGCACACACACACAGTGGACATAACATCACATGCAACAATTTTTTTACATCGTACAAGCTGGGACAGGAGCTCCGAAAGAGGAAGCTGACCATGGTGGGTACGATGAGAAAAAACAGGTCTGAGCTCCCTCCTCAATTGCTGCCTACAAAGAACAGGCCGATCAACTCGTCCAAGTGTGTCTACACGGCTGACACGTCCCTGGTATCCTATGTGCCAAAGAAAACCAAGAATGTGGTACTCATGAGTACACTGCACAGGGATGGAAGAATCTGTGGCCTGGAGCATCAGAAACCAGAGATAATCATGGACTACAATGCCACAAAAGGAGGGGTGGACACTATGGACAAGCTGGTGTCTGCCTACAGCTGCAAGAGGAGGACCCTACGCTGGCAACTGGTGATTTTCTTTGACATACTGGACATCTCGGCGTACAACGCCTTTGTCATCTGGATGGCATTGAACCCAGAGCGGAACAGAGGGAAGCTCCAGAGGAGACGCCTCTTTCTCGAGGAACTTGGAAAGACACTGGTGAAACCACAAATCCTGAGAAGACAGCATGTTCCGAGAACCTCAGCCTCCGCAGCCACCGTGAGGAGGATTCAGGAGGACAATGCTGGTGCCCCATCCACCCAACCTACAGAACCACCGTCTGCAGAGCCTGAGGTAAGTGTGTGATGCTGTTGCAGTATATGTTTGATACTCATACCTTGCGAGACAGAGGTTTTAGTAAAATTCATGATCTTTTCATCATTCTAGGTTGCCGGCAGCAACAAAAAGAAACGCTGCGAAGTGTGTGGACCCAAGACGGACAGAAAGACGCAATATACATGCATCAAGTGCAAGAAGTACATATGCAACACACACACAGTAAAACTCTGCCACTCATGTGTTGAATAGGCTGGTGTTGTATAGGCTGGTATGAAAAGGCAATGTGTTCAACAATGTACTGTGTTCAATGTGTTCAATGTAAACTGTGTGTTGTGCTTTGTAAAATGACCTGATTACTAATGAAATTCAAATAAATAAAAGTCAATAGTCATGAACAACCTTGCTTCATTTGTAAATGTGTTGAATTTTGTCCACTCATATCTTGATTATAATTGATTTTCTTGATTTTATCAAAAAAAACTAAAAACGAGAAGCACTTTAATTCGTAAATGTGTTATAACAAAGTTAAAGGGCAAATATTAACCATATTTGCTGTTTATATTGCTTCTAATTGGGATGAAGAAAACATCTGTTGAGTATTTTAACATAAAATTGTTTGATTGTGTTGAATTAAAAACCCAAAAATACAGCGGGTCCAACAGACCCACAACACCTGCTGAGTAACAAAAAAATGAACACCATACAAGGGTTAAAGAACATCATCCTGGTGTTTTGATCACTCATATAAAAAGCACTCACAGATATGCTAATTTCTTTGGTGGTGTGATTGGATTGGATATTGAAATCCCATTAAAGTTGTGATGCATAACACATTGGTGACCTCAGTAGTCAACTTGATTTTTGAGCAGAAGACTATACCGATGTATTTCAGGACAGTGTGCCCTGGTTTCTTCATCCTACAGTGAGCAGTAGTTAAAGTGTGATGAACCCATGGTAAGCAGATAGGGGGTTGTGTAAATGAACATGAATAATGCATTGCACTACTCTGGGCAGCTTTGAGAAGCCTGTTTTAAAAGTGAGCCTCTCAGCTTGACGCACACGCAAACTTCTCCATGCTGTGTTATGTGAGGTGAATACAGCATGGTGATATGTGGCACCGGAGGCCTGTGGAGAGGCATATATTTTGAAAGACGAGATGAGATGGCATAAAACACTGTATGGTGGCACTGTGCATTTTAAACATTGAATGGGATCAAATTGACCCCAAAAGTAACAGGAGGGTTAAAGCAGCTCTGAGGAGAGGTTTCTTCGATACAAAGTGCCTCATAAACCTGGCTTCTCGGTCACTCACTCACTCATGTTTGGCTGTAAGCACTTACCAGGGTAAGTGCATGTGTCCAAACAGAATTCTGGCCCCAGTGTTGTCCATTGTGGTTGCTGGACCATTCCATTGTTGTCATGGAAACACCATTGTTTCTGTGTCTTTTGCAGAATACAAAATATCTCATTTGTTATTCCTTACATAATAGATAATGCACAATCTATAGTTAACTGTATAGCACTGTTTGAACTTTCAACAATATGAATCATCATCATTTTGCATCGTTTTGTGGTGTTTCATGACTTCGCATCAGTGAAAGAGAAAGCATTGTGTTATTTTTAGTAATATAGTTGTGTTCTTGCAAATTGAGACACTCAAAATCATCATTGCAAAATGTTCTTGAAAAAAGTCACATGGCACAACAGCAATAATTCTTGAGTGTCCCTCTGACAGTGTGTGCTACTTTAATTAAAGTAGGACCCATGGCAAACATTTGATCAATTATATTATATCAATTAAAACTGCATTATGTTGCAATTGAGTGCTTTTGACTGGGGTCCCCATACCAATTCATTGGTATTTGAAATTATTGTATCCAATTAATGTATTAAAACAGAAACTGTAATCAAGGATATGAATTCATTAGTAACAGTTGACGGACAAAGTCATGAAAAACTGGAATGATAGAATAAAGCACCTGTGAGTTATGACAAAAAAAGTATACCTCTGGGTTCTATGGGGACCCCGGTGAGGATTTAAGATAAAATGCATTCTGTCTCCTAAGTAAACTGCACTCTCAATCCACCACTCCGACCCCGTCCTCATGTGCTGTTCCGGGGAGTCAGTTAAAACGTATTTGTGATGCGTGAAAAGCAAATGTAATCCACGACAAAATATGTTTCCCTCTAATTCACAACGCAGTTTTGTTGTATGGGATCGTACTTTTTAGAAGACGGCACTGCAAAATGGGATGCAATGCACGAAGAGTCATTCTATGACATCTACTGATCAAAGGATGAGCCATTTTTTAACTTGAAAGCTATGTATGACTCCCCCTGCAGGTAAAGCAGTCTTTTCAAAAAAAAGGTACGGATATGAACAGTCACATTCAATTGTGTCAGCGTTAAGTCTGATATGACAACAAAAGCTTTGAGCTAAATAAGCAAACAGGGCAGACTTGTATTAAAGCGGATATGTATCCGGCAATGCAGTCTCAACTCTGGATTGACCAAAAAAACATCTCTGAAACATTCTGATTGAATTCATGAATATAAAAAGAGACTATGACAGCTGGCAACGAATTTTGAGTTGGAACAGCGCAACGTCTGCAGGAGGAAATGAAATGCAGCCTCATGTTCATTCTCACACTGTGCATGAGCAGAGACTAAGTCTGGCGCTGGGCCTCCCCTCCGTTACTCCCAAAATCTTAGCTGCTGTTGTTACTGCTGTGGCTGTTCACAGCCAAATGATGGCATGTGTCAAATAAAGACACCACAAAGTAAGAGATGTTTTAACTTCAACAGCATCAGTACACATTTACGATCCTGAGTTATTAAGAAAATGGCAAAAACCAATGTGACAGGTAACATCACATACATTCTGTCTGTGTATCTGGCAATATCAACACAAGTCAATTAGTATCCATGTGTGCCTGAATGCGATTCTAAGCCTTGTTGTGTGCGCTTTCCCTGAGAGTCACAATCAAACACATATCAATGGTGAGAGATAGTAAAACGATGACTCGGCACCCCGGGGAGACAGCATCGAGTTATGACCAATCTGTGCGCACATGAGACCTTTTACTGTGATTCTAACAGCACAGATGCACACGCACACACACACACACACACACACCCACCCTCATTGACACTGTATTGTGTGAATGCTCAGTCACCCCAGCCTGTGTATCATCTGTTCATTCGTTCATTTTATTCTCTCTGAAAGATGGAAATTGAACCTCTACATGTGGGTATTGCAAATAGAATTGAGTGTTTGTTTCTTATTTTCAATCTTGGAGTGATTTCAAGGATTAAAAAAAAGAAAGAAATCAGAACCAGAACCAGAAAATGAATCAGTGACTGAATCATTAACTGACAGAGGAACGCATAGAACACCAGAAGAATACTTACACGAGACTTAAGCACAGCACACATGCGTCGCATTGCTGTGTCGCAGTACGGTAGCCAGAATGTGCCAATACAGGGAGTGAGATGAAGATAAAATTGCTGGAGCACTGGCATGTATCAACATTGACATGTGTCAAGATACCACCGGTGTGTGGGCTAGGAAAGAACAAAAGGGAAATCTAACCTTCAGCATAAAAGCATGTTTTATTAAACTCATTAGTTATTTGTCTGTTACATCCATTCAATGAGAGATAAAGATTAAGATTGCATATCGACCTGTTGAGGTATTATTAATATGAATTTAGACCCTTTGATGACTGGTTGTAACGCAGTATATCAAAGGCAGATATTTTGGTTTGCTTATCGTTCGAAATCTCTCTAATTTCTTCAGAGGTGAGGTCACTTTTAAAATGCTCCTGTCTTGTCATCATATCTGTTCATCTCTTCATCTTTATCAGACAGGAGTTGTGTGGAACTGTATTCTTATTTCTGCAGTAAAAATATAACAGAAGAAAATGTGTTTTTCACTTCAACAACACATTTTATCCCAGCGTCTGTAATAAAAATCACATCAAAGCACATGCACACAAACACACACCAACAAACTGCTTTATATGTGTAAAACCACAACAACAACAAAATAATTGATTGCATTATACATTTACATTTCATATCTTCTACAGACAGAAAATAATGACTGAATAAAGAAATGAAAAACGATGGATGTATGAACACCTTACTCGTTAAAATGTATATGTTTGTATCTGTGATAATGAAAATGAATGAATAAATCCATCAGCTGCTGAGACAATCAATACATGATTGAATGAGTGCATTAAAGTGCACCTGACCGGGCCAATAATGTAAACAAGGCTGTACAGTACTGTACATCCTCCTGCACTGGCAGGAGGATGGCAGTCATAATGCAATCATGAGTATGCTTCTGTAACTTAAATTCTTCCAAGGAGGGGTGCAAGAGCAGCAGACAGACAGCTGAGCAGTAGGCCATCAATAATACAGTCGCATCTCATTGTGGATGAAATATACATGAAACAGTTCCACAGAGAATCTTTGCATTTCCAATAGAAAGAGAAGATATCCTGAACTCCCACTGTCACACACATCTTAACACTTGAAACATCTGCAAGTCCTATTTCGGTACTCTGGCTTTTAAACCCCACACAAAGAGCCATGTCATTGTAATTTAAATAAAGGAGTGGCATTAAGACTTCATCAAATTATGCAAACTATGCTTTTTCTCTTGATTTTAGACAGCCGTAAAGGGTGTTGTGACAGGTCTCACCAAACTCGATCGGAAATGATTGAACTCGATCGGAAATGATTGAACTGGATGCTTGTTTTTCCCCTTTTTCTGTTGAGAGCTAATGGCACATGACAGAATGCGTTAGCAGTACTGTCTGCCCTGCTATATCTCCTTCAGTTAATATTTCTCTGCGTTGCTCTTTTCTACTTCGAACCTCAGTGCCAGAGGTTCGTTTTTTCATTTCTGGGCCACCTCTAGTAGAGGAGTGCACCCCTTCTACTAGCGATGGCCTTCACTTCCTGCTTTGATCTGGTCTCTGGATAGGTTGAGGGTCATGCCAGAGATGAAGCATGATTGGTTTTTACTCCTGCCAAGGGATACGGCTCTGGTCCTTATTCGGGAAACACACGTGGGCTAGGCAGGAGCAAGAGATAACGGGACATCAACGGGGATCAATGCTGGTTTGAAATCGCTGCAGCTCTTTTGGGAAGAAGCAAGACAAGTCAAACCTCAGTCTGTGGTTATATTTTCATTGCAACGATTGAAGCCTAATCTTCTGCAGATGGTCAAGACTTTTCCTCTCATAGGCTATTTCCCACAGGCCCTGAAAACTAAAAAATTACAGATCGATGTCAAACTTCACAATCTTTATTTTACCTTTTCCAGTTAAGATTTCGTCCACACCACAGCTCTTGTTAAAGGGCCAGTGTGTAACATTTCGGGGGTTCTATTTGCATAAATGGAATATATTAATCAAAACTATGTTTTCATGAGTTAATAATTAGCTGACACTAAGAGTTGTTGTGTTTTTGTTGGCTTAGAATGAGCCCTGTTGCACCTTCTGGTTTCTACGGTAGCCCAGAACAGTCAAAACAAAACCTAGCTCCAGCAAGGGCCTTTTGCGTTTTAAGGTTACGTGAAGGAGATTTTTAAACGGTGGTACCACCAGCCAACGTCTGACATCCCCTGCAAGTATATTTTATTTTTTTATCTGTTGCTTCATTATGAACCATCCAGACCTCTCAGGTCCTTCTGAACGGGTCTTCTCACTGTCCCCAGAGTCAAAACTAAACACAGAGAAGCATTCAATTTTTATGAACC
Organism: Melanostigma gelatinosum; assembly: GCF_949748355.1. Taxonomy (NCBI): domain Eukaryota; kingdom Metazoa; phylum Chordata; class Actinopteri; order Perciformes; family Zoarcidae; genus Melanostigma; species Melanostigma gelatinosum. Next base: position 16,143,556 of record NC_136650.1, on the reverse strand, counting down.
ACATCTTTGGAACAAACTCGCAGAAAACAGGAAGTCCAACTCTCTGTTTGTATCACTGTTTAATATTCTTCTGTTAAATGTGTGACCGTTTATCAATATATTGCCCTGCACTATAATTCTTATTGCACTGTTTAATCTGTCTTTTTTCTATTTTAACATACTTTTATCCTTTTAGTTTAAACGTGTCTTCTTATAATGCCTTGTGCTTGTTTTATATCTTGCCTTCATTTATTTTTACGTCTTATGTAAAGCACTTTGTAATGCCTTGTTGTTAAAAGGTTACATTAAAATAAATTGCCTTCTAAACCAAACTGAAGAATATTTTTCTTTTATTCCATTTTTCAGCCTGGCATTGGGTTAATGTCAGGCAAATTCTGTTTTTGAAGGGGGGGGGGTGATATTGTTTGATTTTGACGAATCAACAATGTTTGACATATCCTAATTAACATGTTTTATCTTGTTTGTTCTGTACAAAAAACAGTGTGGTTTTACATGGGGCAGCAAGAGAGAAAATAAGTTTATTTCCCAAATGTTTAACTATTCCTTTATCCAAGAAGGTTTTGATTGACGTTTTTGTAATTAAGGAAAAAAAAACTGTCACTGAGCACAACACCAGATCTATTGGAATCAATGAAAAGAAACTATGCTGGGCAGTGATTCAGAACTCTGGAGACATTTCTTTGCAATGCATGATCAATGTCATCCATGCTGTCAACATAATCGTAGTTTTAGCGAGACAGAAAGTACATATAATATATACTGAGCAAGTGTTCTTCATATGTTTATACATGTCCAATATCCTGTAGTGTAAGAAATACCGTATAATGTGTAGACCTTTGTGTAACTGCCTGTGATTATCATGTGAATCCTAACCTATCATGACTTCTTTGAGGGAAAATGTAGGCATTTTGATTCGTCCCTGGTCATCCAGGTGTTGTACAACCGCCTGTTCATATAAATCAGCAATGCAGTTTAGATAGCTGAACCATCTTGCAGTCAGACAGCACAGATACAAAGGAATTCTTTCTAGGCTCAGATTATGAACCATAATTGGATTATATAATAATCCGTTGAAGTGATTTCCTGGATTATGGCACACTAACGGGGTAAAGGGAAGAGATGTAAAGCGTTGGTGCTTACTTGCCTGATAAATATGGTTCGTCAGTACATGATTATAACAGCACAGTGTGTCACCTAAATTGATATGTAACTGCTTCATTACTTTCATTGGCTGAATTATATTTTCATTGAGGCTTCATAAAAAAAAAAAAAACAAGATCAAAAAGCAAGACAATTGCAGTAATATGACATTTTTATTAAGTTTGCGGATGATTCTATCATTCCTCATTCTTTGGTACAGAGAAAACTGACATCCTCTGGTTGGTCATGACTCTGCAATGATATAATTCATTCTTATTTGAGATGAAGGTTCTCAAAGATGGATTTTCCTTCTCAAACCTCACTGAATCAAACAGCATGTCAACAAACTGCTGCTGATGGCCAATCCTGTTCTCAGATGAATAGTTTGTAGTTTTTAAAAAGGTGCAGTGTTGTTTTTAGCACACCAGTGCATCAAATAACAGCTTGGTCAGTGGCAATAAGCCTCAAACTATGACGCTCTTCGCACCCACATGGGGTCGGTTTAGCACTCCTCAGTGACGCAACGTATCCTCATGCAACAGTTTCCTCATGCAACGAACCGTTGGATGTCCGTAGGATATCACTTTTCATGCATTTTCCAAAGAAAGCCAGTGCCACGTGTCATTTTCCGCACGTTAACTCAGTTATGTTGAGGCAACAAATTCACTTAGTTAGGTTTGGGAATCGATCATCGTTTGGGTTAACATAACCGTAACGGAAGCGCCGTCAATGAAGTACGCAAGTTAAGTGACAAAAACATCAACATTGACTTCTCGTTTCATATGGGTAATAAACTGCGGCCTCCTGGCTGAGAGTGTGATTTAGTGGTCTTTAAAACGCATCCTCGTTCAAGATCACGTAGATCAAATGCGAAAAAATGTCGTGAGATATAGATACAAATTACGGCGCATTATTTATCGTAGACATTGCCTCGAATGCTGAATGAGACCAGTCTGAGTGGCTGCGTGTGAATATACACTAATTACATGCTTTTCAAAATAAACTTCTGTCTTAACATGAAGTTAGGTTGAGTGAGAATGGGTTAATCAAGTGTATGCGACGCAGTATGTTCAACATGGCTCAGGCTTGTCTCAGGATGCAAATACATATTTTTGTCTATAAGTCAACTTGATTCTATTTTTTCATCGTCTATCTTAATGACATAATGTATGTTGGTCCATATGAATATAAGAGGTGCTTTGACCACATGCACAAGACTGTTTAACACGTCATCTAAAGATTGCAAGCATGCATACTACATCCCCACCTTTTGAAATGAAAGCCAAGAATGAGTGACTGGCAGTTATCTCTCATTCATTCAAGAAAAAAAAGCAAATTATTTTCCCCAGAAGATACCAGATTTATTTCTGTCTGCTCAAGTTCAGGTTGATTTCTTCTAATTATAAATGCTTGATTGCTCAACCAGTTGTAGTGTAGTGTGCGGTCGCTTATCTATGTGTGACAAAGGACATGTGTGTGAATGGGTGTGAATCTCCTGATGAGCAGGTTGGCACCTTGTTTGGCAGCATCGTTGTGTGTGAATGGGTGAATGTTGGAATGTAGTGTAAAGTGCTTTGAGTGCTCGGAACACTAGACAGGCACTTTATAAATGCAAGTCCATTACAGAGTCAACACAATGAAGATAAACTGTGGCACGCTCATGTACAGTATATCAGTGTGGCACATCAGACCAGTTGCTATTGTCAATGGAAAGCAGTCGGTCTGGAAGCGTATTCAATTTTTACTATTTTTTCTGGTTCAACCAAAATAATCTGATTCCAGAAAGTATGTTAGCATCATCCTTTTTTTCAACCTTCCTGGTGAGCAGATGAATACATACGGATTAGCCAGCATAGCAGAATAAGAATATGGTTGCAGTACATCGCGCTGAATCCCAGTATTGCACTGCATTGTATTGTGTTGCAACAGACCATACTCAAATCATATCCATGAGATGGTTGTTCAAAGATGCACGCATATATACTTTGCTTCATTTGCTGATCGACATCAGAGCGAGGGTATAAGATGTAGACAACTAGATGATGTCAGCCTTGCGCCTTTCACACCAAATCATATCCATGTAGACAGAGAAAGAAAGCAAGACAGGAACCAGTTGTCACCATAATGGTCTCATTTTACCTACATTATAGAATTGTATAACAACTATTTTGATAATGATATCTATGCTGTCTTTGAAAAAAACATTTACTTGGCTCAGCATTCACAATCTGTTGCAGACTCCAGCCAGGTCACTCTAACATCCACAGGGACTAGCCTTTTAGAATGACTGAATATAGGTTCCCCTTTGTGACTTGTGCTCAATGATTGTATTATTCAGCTCCATAAAGAGCTTGTTCCCAGCTTGTTAGAAAGACATTACATATAAATGATCATTGCGCGTACACAGGCTAGTCAGGCTCTTTCTGGAGACAGTTAGCGACCAAGAGGAAAGCGAGGGCACATAACAAGATACAAAAGAGTGGGTGTATTGGAGAAATGGGAAAATCACATCGGATAATTGTTCATACTCAGACCAAGAAAGTGGGTGGTGGGGGTAAGACAAGCCAAGGACAGGGGATCCGTCAGCACGAGAAAAAGCAGGCACAGTTCAAATATGAAAAAAAAGTTCCACCCGACTCAGATTTAAGCTAAAAAATGTCAATATACTATGTGAAGAGGTAGAAGAAATGAGCAAGGCAAGAGACATAAAGATATCGAAAGGAAGGGAGCGATAAAGGGGGCAGAGAAAGAGAGAATTTTTTTTGATATAAGACAGTAAGTATATGTGAATGAGAGGCTTACAGCCACTAATCCCAACAGAACATTCTGATTAGACTCATCCTTTCCTCTGAGGATTAGAAGCTTTGATTAAACGTTCAACACAAACCAAAATCAATTTAGTCAGGGTGTAACATTCACCAGCACTTTCTTCCTCCTTTCCCCCATAGACAAACATCTAAGAGTGAAGCCCTGTGAAATGAGCAAGTCTTTTATTGTTTTCTTATTTTAGCCACTTCTTAAGACTGCCTGCTGTCAAAAGCTTCTCTGACTGAGCCTGATCAGGGCATGTCCAAACTGGATGGCACTGTGTAAACTAAAGAGAGCCAGTGGATTTGCAATATTCACACACAATGTTAAATTGCAATCAGAAAGGGCCGTGTTACTCTTTGTCGTGAGGTTTTAAAATCCCCACAGCGTGGCAAAATAAACTTCCTTGAAAAGCTGGAGGACCCTCGACTGGAATCAAAACAAGCAAAGCAATCTCAGTGACTCCCTATGATCCATACAGGGGTATTCAGACAGCGTTTGTCAAAGTTGGGCCTTTAGTCACAAAACAAGGTCAGGCCGAATAAAGTCGTTGATGTGAACCAATTTGGATTAATAAACTCTGCTCTCGTTTGCAACAGGTCTCAGTATTCCCTAAAAAAACATTTGATACAGATGCTTTAAATTGTCTTTCATGGTTGTATCCGATTATAATAGCAAAGTACCAGTTACTAATTTAGAGTAGATTCTGTTTGCGATACATATTTTTCTAAACCTATGCTAAGAAGTATGCATGCATCAGTTTAAGGTAAGCTAAGCATATGTTTTGTGTACTACAGGATTTATGTATCATAATCTGATAGCAGATGTTTTCCATTTGATCTCTTCCACTTTTTAAATGATCCAAAGCTGACCTTGGGTAAAAGTTTGGTTTTTACCCTGCAGTGAGAAACACCCTAAGGCAATCCACCTTGACTGCTGCTGTATAACTCTTGGAGTGTGTGTGCTTGCTCCCGTTACACAACAAATCAGGACAGAAAAACTCATTTTTTCCCCCACACACACACACACACACATACACGCACACAGGCTATTATACACACTATTAACAGAAGGCGATCGATGCAAAAGGGTGAAGGAACGTTCTTCAGCCAAATTGGATTACGAGTGTCATCTAATACGGAACAACCGTGAGAGGGTTCCCTTGAAACATTGTAGTAAAGGGATAGCGGCGTTGAAAAATGAGCTGCACGCTTCTGTGGTTTGGAGACAATTCAGATTCATCTTGGATGGGAGAGCAACGGGGAGAGAGGGGAGGGGAATGGAGAGAAGCCTCTACATCCAGAAGAAAGAAGAAGAAAAAGAAGAAAGGAGATGATCCTCCTTTTGAGCGCCCATCCGATCACGATCGGTGCCCATGCCTCAATACTTGCGGACAGCCTAAAAATATGAGAACAGATGATGCATCGGACCCCTCTGTCTCTATTCTCCCGACTCTCTTGCTTTCTCATTTTCCCTCTTTTTTTCTCTCCTCTGGCCTTGTTTCTCCCTCTCTTTGCAATTTCCTCCCTTAACACTAACTATGCATTGGTGAATTTGCAGTGCAAGCATTCTCTGCTCACCCATTCTCTTGTCATATATTCCCCATCTGTTCATACGGGCCCATTTTATGCAGTCTGTCCCTGGAGTGGGCAGAACCTCAGGGGCAGCTGGGGGTGTCGATGCCCACTGGCATACCCATTATACTGCCCAAGGCGCGCCCATGGTAGGGAATGGTATCCTTCACTGTGCAAAATAGTCTGCCTCAAATAAGGAGCCATAAGACCATGGGTCTGGATGTCATGGACAGCTGAAACAAAATAAGAGGGTGCTTGTGTGAGCTGATTTACGGGAAAACTGTCAAATTTGGCTATTTGTGCTTTTTTATGAAATGTAAACACACCAATGTGTCAGCTGCTTCATCAGTGGCACTAAGCTTCAAGCTATAACGGCCTTCTTACTCCTCAAGCATCAGTTTTGCATGTCTATGACAGCGTGTCAATATACACTCCATGCATAGTGTCTTTTCAAGATAAAAGGTATTCACAGGGAATGTAGGTTTAGCCAAAGAACCGCTTTATAAAGTTCAGGAAAAAAGCGTGGTTGACTTCAACTAACGACTCACGGGACTAGCGAGTGACAAATGAGTCACGTGACTGGCGACCCACGTGAGTCCCATGACTAAAGACACTTTAGACTCACTTGACTACCAACTCCTGAGACAAAATGTCAACTTAACTTTCAGTTTCGCACAAGACAACGAGAGCGGCCTCCTGGACGAAGCAGGTGTTTGCTTGACCCATCGACCTCCCATCCAACCGACTATCCTTATTCATACTACGTCGGTTGCTCTGTCGCGGGTATGTGTTGCATACATATGCTAAACACGTGTCGGTGTCAGACGCATAGGAGCACTGCCCAAGCGGCGTTATTTCACATGTTGGCAGTGAGAATGGGTTGATTCTTGGTGATCTTGTGCACTACTGTTTTGTTTATTTTAATTTTTCCTACTTAGTTAAATTAATACAATTCTATTCCGTGTCTATACTGTGCATTTTTATTACTTTGTTTTCTTAAATTGAATAGGTCCTGCTCTGTTATTTTATTATATTGTATATAGTGTGCATTTTCCATACCCAATATTTTATTGTATTGTGTAACCCGGTTTGCTGCTGCCACAGACAAATTTCCCCGTGGGGATGAATAAAGTACTTTTCTATTCTATTATATTCTATTCTCTATTCTGGGTGGCTACTGCAAGAGAATGTATATGATGAGCCTGCTATTTTTATAGTGACAGTAAGTGCCATTCAGTGACATCATAACTAGGCTCGCTTGGCAAGCAATTCATATTGTTGGCAAAGTTGACGGATAAAAAATTGTTATGGTGAGGCAGCATTTGATATGCAGCACAGGCTCAAAAAATGCAAGGTTAACAGCACTACATAGGATTGGACACGTGGGGTGTCCACATTATGTGGGTGGTGGAGTGTAGCGAGTGAAAGGCCATAAGCATATCAGTACAGTGCTGTCAACCTGTTAAGAGGTGGTAGTAGTAGTGCATGTGTGAGTGCGTGTATAGGTAGGCGCAAGCTGTAAAGAGACGTTAAGGACCTCGTTCCATCATGCTGATGAGCTCCGTAATGCAAAGTAGTTGCGATCCCCCGGCAATAGTGAGGACGCTTTCCAGAACATCATCTCCATTATCTGTGGAACACTGACCTTGAGCACGGTGGCGGGCGAGCACGGTGGAATGCTCCACACACACACACACAGCCGCACACACAGCAAACCTCCCTGCATGCAAACACTTCAAGCTTTTTACATGATGGAAATTACGCTAAACCTGCTTTTCTCCATAAGAAGCAGTTACACGAAACACTGTCTTGTGCACTATGCAAATAGATGTGATGTATTTACAGTGTAATCACAATGTAGGCACAGCTAAGGAAAACAATAATCATCTCAAACAAATTCATAACTATGTCAATGATCTGTAGTTTTAAAGATTTTTACCACAAGAAGTTAGAAAGCTCTTTTCCCCAAGTAGGCCTACTAGAAGAAAGCCCAAAACAATTTCAAAATGAAGGCTGTTTATCCTCAAAAATAAAAATAAAATGTATCAACTTGAAAAAGAATGTTGGACTCTCTCGGCTGTCCTCAGTGTGCCAGCCTCAAATGCCACAGGGGATTTTCTTTCTGGTGACCATTAACTGGTCAGACTAACGAAACGCACGCAGCTCAAAAATGAACTTCAAATACCTGTGACTTGTCACGAAAGGGCTTCTCTCTGGCTGCGTAAAAGGACAAAGGACAGCTTGAATCAGCCAAGAGCAGCAGAAAATATCAATGGAAAAAGTAGATGTGTCACATTGCCCCACTTTTTTCTCTTTTCCATTTAAAATGTTTCCTGTAAAAGTCCAAATTGTGATACATTTGAGGTGAGCTTGCACAATGCTAATATAAACTGTATATTCACACAACACCTGACAACATCGCAGTAACAGCGTGCGCTGTGGCACACTAGCGTCTGTCCCTTATTTGGTGGTGAGAAAGATGGCAACCATTTAAATACAGGTAGAGTCTACAGACATGCTAGCAGCTCTGTGAGGCTGTGCTTGGGCAGAGCGATGCTTGGAGCTTAATGCAAATGCTAGCATGCTAACTTGCTAATGCTAAGCAGTTATAATGTTTACAATGTTGGTATTTTAGCACGCTAATATTTTCTTGTTTGTGCTTATCACAACGTAAATCTGAGGCTTGAGGGAAAGTCCCTTGTTTTTCAGGTATTTGGTCATCTACAAAAGTCTTTTTGACCAAATGATGGAAGAGTTAGGGGAGGGTCAAGTTATTACAAATCACCATGAGTGGGACATGACCGACTGATATCACCATCCCGAGAGCAATAGCCACCAGCATGGCTAAAAATCAGCTTTGCAAATGTTTTACGAGGAAGGAATCAACACGCTTGTTAATAAACGTTGAGGATGCAATGCCTTTTGGTGAGAAACACTGAATGTAAACTTTGTTTACAAGAAAACACCACAGGGCTCCGATATGGCCAGGATCCAACATCAAAGGATATGCATCTTAACTGGCTGAGGTATAACTAAACGCCTGCTAAAAATCTTGCTTCTGTTGCCTTCCAACAGTCCAAGTTCAGTGATGTACAATTGTACTACGATTGTGTTCAGCACACTCTGTGTGGTTGGGAATGCTACACACTCAAACCCAACCAGAGGATGACAGACAATGCTTTTCAGCTTGCGTTAAGTTACTCAAATTCATCTTTCGGTATGCGCTGGGTTGCTTTGAAAAGACAAATGTAACCGTATCTATATCCCATGCTCATCTTTGATCATTCAGTGCAGACAGCAGGGTTGCATAGTGGGCTGCTGCTGTCGATAAAGAAGTGGAACCAGAAGTGGCCCTTGGAGAGAAATATTGCAGAATGAACCGATCCCTCAGTCAAGATCCTCTATTGGCAAGGACATGCTGTACACCGGGAGCCTGCTAATGCTTCTGTTTCAGCGTATAGGTTTATATGTGATGCTTAACAGAGTAATCCAGCCCGATGCAAGGTTCACCATGCTGCTTTATTGATCAAGATGCATTTACTGTGGGATGAGGCGTTGTGAAAGTTTCCACATGCAGGTACACATCTTTTCTTTTTAAATACAGCAAACACAACAAATGAGCCGTCAGGTGTTTAGTAAGTGTGTGTAAGTGGCTCTGAATTGCTGTACAATCAGATAAGGTGCACTTCAACTTGCAACAGAGCGTTTGTGGTTTGATGCTTGTGTAAACCAACACAACCGAGGGCTCTGACAGATTGTATTCGACGGTTACCGTAGTGAGTAGCACGCTATTGCAATTAGAGCCAGTGGAGGGCCCCTGGGAAACACACACACACACACTTGAGTCTTCACACATTTGTGTGCCTGCAAAGAAACAAACAAACATCCAAAAGTATAGAATTAGACATTTGTTTCGTGGAACGCGATAACTGTCAGGCATAATAGGTAATGACAACCCCCCACACACACACACACGCACGCACACACACACACACATGCAGTAAAGACATGTTTCCACTCTGAGGTTTGTTGCTAAAGCAGCATTAGTGGTATAATTGGTTTCCTGTGATGGAGAGTTGAAGGAGGGGTAAAGAAGGGTTTATATCTGAACTGTAAACAACCTTTTATTTCTTGTGTGGAAGACACAAGGAAACTGTGCATGTTTACTTCTCTGCACTGTTAAGAATACAGAGAACGTGTTTGTGCACTTAGCATTAGATCCGCCGGGTGTTGGCCGTCAAACAACCTCCATTTCTATATGTGGTAAGCGAGGGGGATGAGAGAATCCCTCGGTGAAAGTCGCCCTTTCAAGCCTCTGCTTTTCAACTGTAAAATGTGTGTGCAAGGAATTCAAAATAAACTAGCCCTCCATTTTTGTTTCTTTAGCAGTTCTTAATTCATTGGCCATGAGGCACTGTGTTTAACATTTTGATGAATGCCAAAGTGATTTTGCAGATAGTATTATCCAAATTGAAAGTATAATTGGCTCTTAGTGAAGAGGGGGACAGCTCCAAAAATGTAGTGGTGTTGAAAGGTGATCCTGAGGCATGCATGAAATTCACCAACCCAGATGCATGTTTTGTTTTTTCTCCAGAACATTTGAACTTCGATGTACAAGCAGACCAGCTGAGCAACAGCTTAGTTTGTGAGTGTTGCTATGCATCTTCTCGTTTTCTCTTCTGTGCCGCCATACAGTATATTACAAAGATAACAACTGCAGATGTACTGTTCAAAATGCATAGTCATCCAGAAAACTAGTTTTGTCTGTGTGCATATATTGTGTTGCTGTTCATCAGGTCACGCTAGCTGTACCCGTCAACAAATAAAGTCACCTGAGATAACTAAAGAGAAGTTATTGTTCTCCAACAGAAATTCTAATCTGTATACATAACCCTTGCCATTTGACAAAATCCGTATCGTGAATTTGCTTAACAGTGGCTGGTGGGATGATGGCACGAGTGAAAGTCGATGCCCTATCCTTTCTGTAGTTCGGACTAAACTTTCCCCACCTTGAAGGATTTCCTTCCATATGTGTATGTCACATTCCCACAGCATGGAGCAACATATGTAGAAACGTATAGCTTTAGAAAAAGTGGACAAATATATATTTCCTGTATAAAAGAAAGAAAAGCAGTGACTCTGTAGCCATTACCAATCCAGGTTATATTACCAAGGTAAAAGAGAAGGCAATGATACGGAATTTATTCAAAGCAGGAGGAGCTCAGGCTTCAATCTCCATGGATAATATGATGTGGCATGGCCAGATTTTAGAGCCAGTGCTTTTGTAGGAAATGCTTCATTGTAAGGTGAATATATGAGGGAAACAATAAAGCCTCCACAGATGCTGGTTCCCAGAGGGGTGGCAGAAGGTATCCTACAGGATATAATAAATCCAGCCACGGAGCATACACTTTAAATGAGTACACCCCACATACCCATTGTTGAGTAACAGACGTAAAATGCTCTGTTCAATTGCAAGTCATGCTGACTTGGATGTACATATAATAGGACACATAGGACACTTAATAGCGCCAATACATGATTTGGAATTTGTTATGGAGCTGTCATTCTCCAGCTCTCTCCTCTTTGGTTAATTAGAGATGATGGGCAGATGGTCTGCATATCTATGCGCGCTAGAGACAGGTGTTGCTAGCTCACCCCTGCCAAAGGCTTGGTGGACTACAACGGGAAGCTTGGGACACATTGGTAAAACAGAAATAGGATGGGAACTGTAGAGGAAAGAAATTGGAAACGTGTTAGTGTTTGAATAATTCAGTATAATACTGAAATTCATTACATTCATAACCATCATAAACATACTTGGAGCTGCACCTGAAATTACACACCACAAGGCAATCATTCTAAAAATGTGGAAAAGAGAAAAATGCATCACATCACAGGAAGGGTGACTTTTCAGCGACTGAACTGTTCTCACAGTTCAAACCTCAAACTTTAAAATCCAAGCTAATGTCCTAAAATTAAACCATTTAAAGACAGTCAAAGTGAACCACACCGGGGGAACACCAGGATGATTGTGCTGGGCCCGGGTCAAGGGAGGGCCCACAAAGTGCCCTCTAAGTCCAACAGTAATCTGCATGTGTCCACAAGCACACATGCAATTACACTCACATACACAGGTGCCAATGCAGAGGCATACACATACGCACACATACATACAGAACTCTGTTAGTGAGGATATCATGCTGCTCCTAAAAATGCCCGAGGTGCACGTACCAACACAATTTCTACTCCCACACAAACGTACATGGAATCAGATCTCAATTATTTTCATGCTGTCATTTCAAATTGATACAGTACAACGTTAGGGATGCCTAATTTTGGACTGCTCAGTTCCACAGTGGTGATAAATAATGAAAAGCGTTGTCGAGTAGAAAGCCCAGAGCTCATTGTGTAACGTCCGCCAGTCTGGGCTGACGAACCAAATCAGTCACCAGTGTGATAGATTTGTTTACCAAATCTTTTGACAAGGGAAACATCATGTTACTGATTGGGAATTGTGTTTTGTTTTGTGTGTGTGTCTGTGTCTGTCTGCATATATGAAGCTCCACGACCGACATGTAAGAGATATAGACAATGTGACAATGTGTGATATAGAAAATAGTAGACCTGTCAGAGGCTAAGAACACCACTGAAAAATTCCATATAACTGGTATTTCCTTCCCTGAGTCCAATATGTTCCATATCAGGAGACATGGGGGAGTATTGTTGTGGTTATTTAGGCAACTTTCCAAAGGAAGCAGTGACAGATAAATTGTTTCCAAATGATCACTTAGTTTCTTTCAGTATATGTTATTTGCATTGTGAGTGAAGCCTTTACTGTTGCTATGGTAAACTGTCGTTTAATATTCACTGACGACTGCCAATCAGATGCCAGTTATTTGCACAGCCATGGTATACAGCTTGAGGGTTGAATGGGTATATTTTATTGATAGGTTATTAGTCATTTCTAATGGTCTCTAAATATTGTTGCTACAAATAACGTTTTTTGTCAGAATGTATCAATGCTGTCGCCTCTGCCTGGGGCAAACCGGCCGACGATTGGAGATGGAGCCTAATTTCATGTATGTCGATTTGGCAAGCAAGACAAATAGGCTGGCAACTGCTTTAATCTGCTTTCATGTTTAGTGCAGCCACTTAAAAATGGTTCTACACTGGGTGTGAGCTAAGACAACAGGCACACTGCTGAGCAGGCATGTACAGCCGTCACGTCTTTGGTTTTTTCTAAACGAGAAATGATCCTGAATAATAAGACTAAAGCTTCGTTTTTGGAAGGCTTGATGAACTTTTCTCGATCCATGTTCGATATGAATAGAAAACATGACGCGATGTACAGCAAACCACAGCATGTTAATGCTTTAACATCGGGACGACATATGGGGAACTAGAGTGATGAATCACAGGCGAAGTGTCATACAAGGAGAAGGAATTTAACAGCACGATCACAACGACCAGCCCGAACGATGTGTCGTGTGCTCATGGGCAAAGATCCAAGCACACTTGCTACTTTTGTGAGCACATTCATGCGGAAAGAATGGGTTTGTGAGGTGGGAGGTTGATGAATCATATTGCTTCAGCCAGACACATTACTGTGTCAAACCTGTAAAACAGCTGTGGAGAGCAGTTTCTTTGCACTATTAGTAAGGTGCAGGTGTTGTATATGTTGAGCTTGTTTCTTATTTTTAAATATATTTCGGTCTGGCTATTTCAAATAATAAAAATCTGACTTTAATACCTGATCTTTAAAACACAGTTCAGTCTGGTGTAACCATTTAATTGCTTTCAGGCAGTTCTGCATAATCAGCAAATCATTTGCATTTTCTCACTGTTGTTCTCTTCGCACCTAAAAACAACATCAACATCAAAACCTTTCGGATGGCTAGGCACTCTTCAAACATGTGAACTCCTTTGAGAGAAAAGTATCATGTAAATTGATAAAAACTGACCTTTCTTTTTTTGAGACAGACTCTTCTGCTCCAATATCTCTACGCAATGTAGTCGAGATAAGGCTCACACTAATTAAGTATCTTAAACGATTCATAAATGTTGCACAGTAAGTGTTACATTTCCTTTTAATACAGCTGGCCCTGGAGAGGAATAGATAAAAGTGTTAGTAACCTAAACAAAGCCTCTTATAAGGATTCATTTGGCCAGGCACTAAGCTTTACACTTGTTTGCATTTCCGTCGCTCTGATGTTTTAAAATCCCTGTCAGGGTAATGGGCCACACAGGTAATAATGCAAACAGCATAGAAAAGCTGTTATGAAGTGCAGTGAATAATAGATGCTTGCTGTAATAATGAGTACGGCAAACTGTTTTAAAACACGATAACCTGTAGAAAAGCCATTCATTTGGAGTTCACGCTTTAAAGGAAATTATATTCCTTATCAAAAGTCCGTCAGGAAATATCAGAGGGATTAAAAAGAGAGTGTCTTTAAGACTCACTGAACATGCTGTGATTACAGGGCGGACTTGTTTCCAATGATTGCGCGGCCATCCCTTTTTTCTCTACAATCTAAGTCAGCAGTTCTTTGGCTATTGGTGTGAAAATGAAGGAAAAAAAAAATGCTTGATCACTAATATCTCTCTTCACGTTACAAGATGTGATTGAACGGAAAACCCTTGATAGCTTCTGACATTACTCCTCAAACGGCATCGCAGACCCTGTGAGATATGAGCTGCCGCTTCACCCACAGTAAATGGACGGAGCAGATGGCTCAATATGTGATGTGGAAACTGTGGATGCGGGAGAGAATGTTCTTTTGCTGGAGGCACATTATGCTGTGTAGCTGTAAGCTGTGTATTTATGAGTCGGCATCTCACAGTTCACAGAGAGGTCAGCATTGTCAATGGCTAGTTTCTTTGAGCCTTGTGTTCACTCGGGTGCCAAAAAGAGAAACCCTGCGTGCATTCGCTGCAGTGTAACCTGATGGGGGCATGTTAGAGGGAGAGAGAGAGAGAGAGAGAGAGAGAGAGAGAGAGAGAGAGCGAGAGAGAGAGAGAGAGAGAGAGAGAGAGAGGATGCAGGAATACTAAGCACACACAGATATCCAGAGCATTGAATCATCAAAATTCTCTTCATTAGGTTTAGGTTGCCTTATGCATAATTTAGCGTTACTGGTGCAGTGCCCGGGGCATGGGAGCCGATTACTTGGCTCCGGGTAGCATTGTCATGGGGATGTGCCCATTCATGAGAATTAAAAACATGAAAAATGTATATTTACTATTTGGATTTGGGAGGGAATAATCATGCTGTACGTTTTTGGAAAAACAGTTCACGACATGTTGGAGGCTCTAAACTCGTTTTTTTGAGCCTATAGTTCATTACATTGAGTCAAACTGCAATGTTAAAAGAAGGCCACATTTAGCAGCTCCTGTTTGCAACATACCAATGGATGTAAACTGTCACTGGATTACGTTAAAACTAAAGAAAACTTGAGAACGTGCCCATTCTCAAGCACATTCTGCGATAAGGAGCATCTCGTTTCTATCATTTCGAAGCAGACATTTCTGCAGAGTACAACATTTACAGCCTAACTGACTAACTTACCACTGTTTTTGCACCTCTCTCTTTGCCTTCACCTCTCACAGTGTAACCCCAAATTATCATTGCTGTTAGAGCACTCATATTATTTCAGGATCAAAAGATGAAGCTGGGAACGTTAATGGCTGTGTAATTAACGTGTGGATCTCAAATGAGTAGTGATATGTGATGCCGAAGAGCAAAGCGCGTTAAAGACCAAGTGTGAATACATTCATTTCATTTTCGGTTGTGGAAAGCTCATCTGAGCCCACGTCAATTTCTTTCTCAAATTAAGGAAATACTGCAAGCCTTAGTTGCATAATGGATTATGGTTCAATTTTCCACCCACCTCTTCCCAGTAGACTAGAATGAGCCAAAATCTCTCCAGTTTCCAGTCTCTCGCCATGAAAGAATGCAAGCCATTATCACCTTTCCCCAATGTCGGGCGGGCGATTGTTCCTCAGCGATAAAGCTATTAGAACAAGTGCTTAAGGTAAAGGCTGCTCTTGGAACTGTCCGATCTGGGACCTAGTTCAGTGAAACATATTGTGGTTTTTTTCAATTTTATTTGCGACATGCCAGCTCATTTATCTTCTCACATTGACTACGATCCCTGAATTGACTCTTTTGTCCTGTCTCCCAGTCTGAGCTTCTCTGAAAATCGGATTTTGCGTAACAACCCCGACAGCGTCTCATTTAGCTGCTATAGCAACCACCTTTTTTTTAAGATGCTTAAAAGATTTACTGAAGTACTGTATGTTGTAGAACAAAACCATTAACTCTCTCTTGCTGTATTGACATGGATTCACACATTCATACATAGCATTAATCATCTCTTGTAGTTAACCACTTACTTTGAATGCAATTTCATTCAACACCTTCAGATTTGGAAGCACCGACCGAATGCAGCCATACAAAAAAAGTGAAGAAGCTGAAAGAGCATTTATAAAAGTTGTACTTACTTATCTGTTTATCGTTTTGTTACTGTGCAGTACAAATTACCATCACGTGAAAAAAAGGCATCTTAGTTTATAATTAATCTGCCGCTGCCCTGCTCTTTCACAAAATCATTTTGTCTCACTTTTCATTCAAGCAAGTTCCGCACTAATATGCATTTCATTGATATGAGTTATTCATGAGCTTCATTCACATAATAGTATTGATCTGCACTTCTAAGTCGTCCTCATGCCTCCCCGTCCATCTGCCTTTCCCCCACGGCGTTTTAATATGTGTTCCAGTCCTGTGACAGCCATTTCAAACACACTTAGCACTTGGTGTGAGCATGAGTAAAGAGTTAGGCTTGACAGGGCACTAATGGAATTCTCCCATGAGTATTTAGAAGCCTTTCATATATCTTAATGAGAAAACGTAGAATGACTGCATAATGTGTGCAGTGTGTGTGTGTGTGTGTGTGTGGCGCTGTGTGAATATGACTTGTCTTTGGTATTCTGTATGTGCATGTGAAGGCATCGATGCTTCTTCATGCTGTATTAGTGGCTAAACCTCTTAGCCACGTCCAAGCCAGGCCTTTACTCTGTCTGAGGTTAAACACTGTTGTTGAGACCTGCCACCACAATTATACCCAATCTTGTCATTTCTGCCCTCCATCTGCTCCCCTAACCACTTCCAGTGACTAAAACACTTGAGCTAAATAATCTAGCATGCACCCCACTGCACTCATATTCCCTTTATTTATTATTCAGGGACGAGCTTACTGTTATTGATCTTCCCCATGTTAATTGAGGTAAGGGGTCTTTTTTCCTCTATTGATCTGATATGCCATCAGTCAAAGGCTTAATTAAGCAGCTAATAGAGGGAAATGCTATTGATCCCATAAAGTAATGGCATTTGTGTGTGTGTGTGTGTGTGTGTGTGTTCATGTGGCAGAGTATTCCTGATTATCACAAGCAGAATATTATGTAATATTCTCAGTCAAACAATGTAAATTAATTGAGGGGCAACATCTTTTGCGAGAACAGCACAGTTGTCTGTAAAGGCAAATTGATGGTCTGCTGATTAAGCAATAAGTAATCAGCAGACCATTCAGCCCTGCGCTGAAAAGTGTCAATAAGTTAACACAAAGTTTGATTCAGCATCATCTATTTATTGATTGTTTACCAGACTTATACTTCCTTGATAGAAAGTGGTGAAATCTGACTTTGTATTAGGCTGTAGCCTATATGACGTTTGAAATAAAGATGTTCAGCTTTGATCAGAAGGGGACCAAACAGAGGAGCCGGCAACTGAAGATGAAAAAAAAATAAAGACATGGCTTCAAGTTCACAATCTGATACAGTAATAATGTGTTTGGTGATTAGCATCGAGGTTAAAATACAGTACATTTTAGATTCATGACACCGATTTGGATCGTGGATCAACAGCATTCTGTAGCTTTCTGTTAAGCTACTTCGAGAAATGTAGTAAATATAAACAGTCACTGAAATGCACATGTTCTGACTGTACACAGCCTATTTAAAAAAAAAAAAAAAAAGCACTTACAAACTACACATTCTCACCCCAATGAGTCAAATACAGCTTTGTCACTGTTCCTGTGCGTCAAACTATGACGCTCTACGTACCCCTCTAGCGTCAGTTTTGGGCATGTCAGAGACACGCTTGTTACATGCAGAGTGTCTTTTCAGAATCCCTCCCAACAGGAAGTTAGGTTTAGAAAACAAAACCACTTCGGTATGTTTAGAAAATAAGGCTGGCTGACATTAATTAACTTCACTGAATAACAACTTAGTGAGTCACATGATTAGCGTCTCATGTGAGTCACGTTACAAACTACTCAAAGTTTATGTTTACTCCTGGACAAAAGCCCTGTTTCTTTGGCCCTATTGTGTCAGACGTGTTGTGTCACGACTTGCTCGAAAGAAGGAAATGATGCGTGCAACTCTTGGTTGCTCCCTGGTGATTATAGGCGATGATGCAGAGAGGATTGCCAAGAACAAGCAGTCCTGAAGGATTTCAGCAATGGAGAGAGGAGGAATGACTC
Organism: Melanostigma gelatinosum; assembly: GCF_949748355.1. Classification (NCBI taxonomy): domain Eukaryota; kingdom Metazoa; phylum Chordata; class Actinopteri; order Perciformes; family Zoarcidae; genus Melanostigma; species Melanostigma gelatinosum. Next base: position 16,125,495 of record NC_136650.1, on the reverse strand, counting down.
TTCATTGTCTTTAACATTTTCCACCAGACTATCGCGTTTAATACTCTGACCAATGAACAATTTACACTGCATAAAAAGCACAAACTGAACATGTGTGTGGTTATTTAACATGTCGGTTGCAGAAGATTCAATTCAACAGTAGTGGCACTCGATCAGCAGGGATACATTTTGACAATTTGACTAATTCAAAAAATGGTTTTTACATGATGTGTAAAATGTCGCCATCGTGAAAATGGAGCTATTACACCATACACAACAGTTATTAAAAGTCAAAAAGTAATGTCGGTGATACGTAACTGGCAACATTAGTTGTCTGAAAATATGTACCATATACTGCCATATATTGTGCTCAAATTGAATCATGCTAAAAGTTGTTTCAATCATGATTTAGGTTTTATGTTTTGGCCATATTATGCACGCCAAAGATGATACATGTATTCCTTCCCTGCGTCTTTCAAACACCCTACAATCAGTTGAGGCTGCTGTCATTGTATCTGGTCTGGTTGAAGAATGAAGACGAGCAAAACAAACCGAAAAGGAATTCACGATTTTGGAGACGTCTACAAAACTTAGTTCCACCTCTACCGACTATAAGGTGACAAGAGCAACACTGAAAAGGAGTGCACTCTCCACAGTGCGGCGCTGACATGGTTTGATATGACGAGAACAACACCCCCCATATTACAGCTCTCCTCCCACCTGGCACATGGTGTCACCAAAATATCATCTAAAGGCTAGGTTAACCATCCCTGCACCCCAGGAAAATGTCACGAGGCGGTGCTTTGTGCTATATGCTCATGCGGTCCTGATTATAAGAAGGACGGCGGAAACTGCATGTCAAGCACGTCAAGTATAATTCATGATTAAAAACAGTCCATGCCAAACTGTTCTCTGTTATGTCGCTATGGAAAGGTTTGTTGCCCTCAAATTGTTCTCTGCAAGAACACAACTGTTAACTGCTTGGATTTAGTAATGACATTAAGTATTAAATCTTAGTAGGACAAGAAAGGTCTTATGTCACTGACAGTTTGAACAGTAAGCTCTCGACTGAAAGACATGGTGACATTTTTATTCCAGTGGGATTCAGACACACACACACACTCGCACATACACACAGCTTCACGCTAACATTGGGAGACCCCAAATCTCCCTCATGGGTGTGTTCTCTGTAACTGTACAGTATATGGTGTGTGTGTGTGTGTGCATATCTGTAAAGGGAGTCCAAGATGAAAGCTTTTCTTGTCAGCAGACTGTTCTTCCTTCACATTTTAGTGCTTTCTGTCATCTGTTCCGTCCCTTCTCCAACATCAGAATGCACCAAGACAGAAGAGAAAATCAAACTTGTCCTTTTGTAAATTTCAGACATCTGGATAAGGTCATTGTTCTGCTTGAAGTGTTTTCTTACGAAAAATCCCTCTGGCATCTCTACCCATTTGAACCAAAGACTAGAAGAGTATTTTAACAAGTCCTAACGTCAGTGAAAACTGCGTGAGCCAGTCTTTGGGCTCTGCTATGTCTGAGCTTTCAACTAACTCCATTGTAATCCCATCTGTAACAGTCTTAGATGATCAGATCAGATGATATGGTTTAAAGTGTGAGAAACTCTGCTAAGTAGGTTGGATTAGTGTATATGACACAATTGGGAGTGAGAATGTGTTGGTATAAACCCATCCTGTGTGTTACTACAACATACTGCTTGTGTTTTATGTACACACATGTACCTTACTAAATATAAAATTGTTGTCATGATACCTGGGTTTGCACTACACATGATGGAAAACTGGCAAACAATGTACCTGGATAATACATCTTTCAAGCTCCAGGCTGCTCCTCACTGCATTCCAATCAAGGTTAGATAAATAGATCTAGCTTTTTGGGAAATAGCTTGTTCACTCACTACAAATGTATATCATATTTGTATAATTTGTACAACAACCCAAAATGTCACATTGTGGTTTTAGAGGGGGTTATGTGCTTGATCCATTTCGCTGCTTTGTTTTTAGGGTCCTGGTATTGCGCATGCTGGCTCACTGTTACCACTTACTGGCACACTTAAATAGAAACAGAGACGTAATTAACACATTAACACTTGTGATTTTCCCACTGTGACAATTAAAAATGTCTGCAGTGAAAAGAGGCCTGAGATGAGATGTTTACCAGTAGGTGATGACAACATAGCAAACACAGACTACACTGTGGCATGATATTTTCCATCTTAAAGAGCATCAACTGAAAGCACCAACAAACACAGCTCCAGGAACAAAGGACCCTCCAGGAATTAACAGAAGAGCCGTTGAAATGGGACACACCTATTATTTTCAGTCTAGAAGGGCAGATTTCTGAAGGTCCAGCCCATGAATTGGGGCACGGTGAAAAATAGACTTCGCAGTCTCACAGTGGGACATTTTATTTGACATCGCAAGAGAGACCGATAACACGGATAATGGCTCCGTCCCATTTAGATGTGGCAGTAAGCAGATAGCCGGTAAAACAGCATGAACAATACAGGACCACGGTGTTGGCACCCGTGACTAACATTTATAGTTATGCAGTCTTTATGAGTAAAAAAAAAACTGCAGTTTGGATCATGATGGCTCTTTTGGGCTTTTAAACTAATATTCATAATTAATCGTCATTTTTAGATGTACTGTATGTGATACCCAGAACATTTCTTCAAAGGGATTCAAATAATCCATGACACTGCTTATAGATCAGACTGTGTCCAACACAACAGATGAGGTATCAAGTGAATGTTCAGTGACTATCTGTTGTGTGAAAACACACACAATGTTAAAAGAGCTCAGACTGATCTTAATGCCTCTGCATGAGAGTTATTACTTTGTATTGCTTCATATCTTGACTTATGCGGCAGTCCACAACAAATGATATTTCCTCTCACATTTGTGTGCCAGCATCACGGCATCTTGATGAATCCAAATTTGCCACTACAGAATCTGCACCTTCAGGTTTGTCCTCAGTGTGTGTGTGAATTTGGAGTGATCCCGACACTTTATTCTAAATTAATTCAATCATTTAAGATGATCAAGTGTGCATCATGACCATTATTTTCTCATCAATTCATTACCGTACACTGGTTTTTCATCATCATCTGAATGAATCATTTCTCATTGACCCCTCTGCGCACCTTCTTTGAGTCTTTTTTTACCAGACAGACATTCAAACACTGCAAGGTAGCTGAAGTCGTGTTAGATATTCATAATTCTGATTAAAAGGAAATTACACTCTATTATTGATTTTCCCCTGTAGGCAGGTACGTCTTAGAAATGTTTCAGTTCTCATGAATCTCACTCAATCACTCTCTTTTATATCATTTACTCTACAGTAGGAGAAAAACGTGGTCTGTGTATAAACTGCCGCTAAAAAAATCGAACTGAAAAAGCACCAGGAATCATTCCATATTTAACAGGTTGATTTGCTTCAGGCCAGTGGACGGATGCAAATATATACATTTAAATAGTTTAAATTTGAGGTACTGAAACCTAATTTGATTATTTCCATTCATGCAACGTTATACTTCCAGTTCACTACAACACAGATGCAAATAATAATAATAATAATAATAATCCTTTATTTTATATAGCGCTTTTCTAGGTACCCAAAGACGCTTTACAAGGATCCATGCACACCATTCGCCCAGTCATACCGGTGATGGTAAGCTACGTCTGTAGCCACAGCTGCCCTGGGGCAGACTGACGGAAGCGTGGCAACTAATTTGTGCACAACGGCCCCTCCGACCAACACCAAGCATTCACTCGCATTCACACCAAGCATTCACCATTCATTCCTTGCATATTGCACTTTCTACTCCACTACATTCCTCTGCTGGCTGTGTAGCAAACCTATGATCTTATAGAATATGATGCATTGCTGTAGATTTCAACTACCCGACAGTATGTAAAGAAGTTAGAATCAGCACATCCTTGAACATACAGATGCAACATTAAATGAAACATGATGGCAAAGCAATACTGCTCTAAACATGGAAAAAAAAATATCATAAATGTTCAGGTGTACGCTATATTCAGAATGTTTCGTCACTTTACCTTACCCTCAGATCGATGGGGAACTGAACTGAAAGTGACTTATCTTTATTCTCTTCCAACAGTATCGTCTAAATAATAGTAAACTAAAATAGTACTGATATATTTTTCTTTTGGTGTTTTGTTTTTGGTGGCTAACATGTTTTGCTGCTGCTCCTACCCATAGCAGTACATTACTTTGCTTTCGTGCCCGTACTCCTTGTCTGCTTCTCCAAACTCAGGGCCGTCTTTTGTAGGTACACTGTGCATTGCACACCTCATACAATCCCACTTAGAAACACCCGAACTATACCTTTCATTCACCATTTGTAGAAACAAACAAGGAGGCGAGTATTCCCTTTGGCTGCACCTTGTGGCCGTTTATTTCCATCCATACAAAACATAAAACACATTCACTTCCTGCCACCCTTTAACCCCCTCTGTCACCAGGGTTACGCCCCTTTCCTTAAAGGGGCCCCGTGAATTCGGTCGTCCCCTACACATTCATATTAATAAGAAGAAGTTGCAAAAATAAGTCTGATTGTATTGAAGTTTATGAGAAAATGACCCTGCTTTTCCCTTGATTTAACACCAAGAAACAAAAGAGTTTGGAAAGGAGGCTCTATCTCCACATCCCCGTCCTCTGCTTGCACTCTTTCCATTCATCCCTCTATCGTCCATCTCCCTCTCCTAAATGCACCGTGAGCATATGGACGAGCTTGTTTGATCGCTGTGAAAAACGAGCCCTTTCAGCTGGCAAGCTGGATATCTTGTCACACTGTGACGCCCTGAATCTGATTGCTATTCCAGCAAAATTACCATCGATTTGATTTGCAGAGATTAATTAAGCAGCATTACAGAAACCCTCACTAGCCTGACAGCATTACCACTGCCGGCTCAACCACTTAATTGTTGTTTTCTGGGGTAGGGGAGGCAGTGTGTTGAGTGACGCTGTTTCTCTCCGCTGCTTGTGTATCCTTTTGACAAGCTGACAGGATCTTCTGCTGTCTGCTTGGCCCAGCGATTTGAATCCATCTTTTGAATTCACTCATTAATATCGCAGATGCACGGTTGTGTACACGTGCGACCACAAATGCACACACAGCTCTCTCTCTCTCTCCACTTCCTTTCAGTTCACGTCCATCATTGCCAAACCCTTGTCAACATAATCTTTGAATATATTCCGCAGTATGCATGAGCTCCACACGCATCACTGTGCTCTTCCATGTAAACAGCTTCTGGAATTGCTAATGCTTTACCGTTTACCTCAATGGTTTATGGACTCAATCTGCCAACTAGCATAATTCACATGGATAATCACTCTCAAGTGTTATGGCTATTATGTGAACGAAGAAGCTCAAGAAGAAAGTTGGTGTTGAACAAAATGATAGGTTTTTCACCGATACAAACTGTGAAATGTGACTACTTTTATACTGTTAAGGTATAGATTGATCAAATGAGTCTTTTTCTGCTGTTTTCTCCAGCCCGATCCTTCTATTGTCCGAGCCCCTCTATCTGCGACCTTATCCGGGGTAGTATCTCTCCCAGCCATTTTACCTGACAATGTCAAGGCCTCACCTTCTGCCCATCTGATAAGAGATGGGGGAGTTGGTGGGTAAAGGAAAGCTTTCTCTCTGCACTTCCGTCTTGGGCAGATCTAATCTCTCCTTGTTATCATCTACAAGTCCAACCACGGTGTAAAGAAATACCTGGTCATAACTTTTATCCTACAAATGTATCAATTACTGTATGTCCAATGCATGTACTGTATTTATGTTAAACTACAACTACAGGTGCATGTAGTTTATTAACATTCATGTCTCGTCCAAAATGTTATCTCTTCATCATTTTAGCCATTAGTGTGGAATTGTCGTAATTAGCATATGAATTCTTGAGTTATGGCACAAAACGTGTTGGGTGAGACCAAGTGGACATTTATGACACATTTGAAGTAACGGATGGACAACCTGAAAACATAAAGCCCTCAGCCACGACTACAGCTTGCGCAGAGACATAAAAAACAAGAATTATATAATTGCTTGACTCAAAGACCAATACAGCATAATGTCTGACATAATGCTAAATAAATGTTAGCTTATTTTGACGTCAAAGGCAGGTGAGATAAAAATAAGACAGCAAACTCATACAAAGAGATATACAGCGACACACACATACTCACAATCCCATTGTTTGCCCCCTTCCCGCCCTTCTTCTTTATTTCATAACCTAATGAGGCCTGTGAATACGCAGCCTGCATATATACAGGCCTATTTGTACTTGCAGCGGAGGAATTCGGATAGATGGCTGAAGTAATTCCACATGAAAGTAATTTTAACCAGGTCCAAACCTCTGAGCGAGAGACATTCGGCTTCCCTATCAGCCATTTGTCATGCTATTGTTGGAGGACTCTGGCAAAACAAAAAAGGTCATGATGCGAGCAGACATAACTCAGCAAGAGGAGAGAAAAAAACATCATGAAAAGGTATGGATAAGGAGGGGGAGGGAAAAAGGCACCAGGCAAGGGGACGAGAGGTATAAGCGTAATCTTTGTTTTGTCTGAGACAACAGTAGGGACAAAGAAACACAGAGAGAAAAAAAGGAGGGAAAAAAGAGAAAGAGCAGCAGGAGGAATGCTCATAGGAAGCAACATAATGTCAAGCTCTTGTCCTGGCTAATCTCTTGTACTGTCGGTAGACTTGGAGCAGTTGGTGGGTTAACTCCTGTGTCTCCATGGACTCAATTCCTCTCTGGAAGCTTTGAGCATTTCAGCTTGGCTAATTCCAGCTGAGCCCCGGTCTGCAGACAGAGTGGGGTGATTGATCCGACTCATTACGGGCCTGAATATTACCACTCGCACGGCACAGTATTTGTTCGAGAGTGGGCCACTGGAGAAATCCCTCACCACGTGGTCAGTGTGATGCACCGACTCACTTGTGCAGGTACGGCTCACCGTCCCACTTCTTTGGACATTTTAGGATTGTATTCAACTTTGCAATTCATAATTTACGCAAAAGTATCATCTAGTCATCAGAAATAAACTATAATGTATTGAATATAAAAAGTATTATCAAATGGAAGATAAATGGTCTACGGGGAATGAACAGAAATGTTCCTTTAGTCGTAATTGTAAACCGCTTTAACATGTGATAAGTTGAAACTTTATTTCAGTCCACGTTTCATGTGGCAAAACACTAGTTTTGCTGTGAAACTTTAATTATATTTCACCCAGATGGATCTTTTGACTTCATCCATCTGGCTGCCTTTTGTCTTACGTTTGTCTTCATAAAAATGCTGCTGTCTAGCTTTCCAGATACACCTGTGGCAGGGAGCAGAGAACCAATCAGAAACGCTCTCATCAGACACACCTGGGCAACAGGCAAACACACATTTGTAACTCCTGTCTGAAAATCTTGTGAATTATTCATTCCTTCAGCAGATGTGGTTATACTCGTAATTACTTGGGGGATCAATAAACTTCAGCCTCACCAGCTACATAAAAAGTCTAAATAACAACCTACTTCATCACAGATGAAATGGCACACTATACTGATGTTTGAGGCTCCTCATAACAATGTAATTTCAGCACTCAGTTAATGTTTGATTCAAGTTGAACTTCGAAGGTGTTTGACAAACCATTTCATTTAAAGCAGCTGTAGGCCTAAACTGTAAATTGCTGCCTGTGAATAAAAACTGAGCAATCTCCACTCCCATGAAAAATCAGTTTGCCGAATTTCCATCCACACCAGGGAGCAAGCCAGACTGCGCAAGGAGAAATGTAGAGATCTGTACTAGGGCAGAAAAAAAAGAGAAACGAGAAGGATGAAGAGCCACTCCATCTGCACATTAAAAAAAGGCATTTGCTGCCAGTGTGCTACGCATGTGTAACAGATAACTTGAAGCCTCCACACAGGTTCAGTAAAATATTCCGTGGGACTCAGGAGTCTCGAATCAGTGCTATGGTGGTACGACTGCTGCTCTGTGGATATTAATACACCCAGCCCTCCCCAGGGTGGAGAGAGACAGAGCTCAGCGATCTCTCATGCCTGCTGTATCACGGCCGACGTGACGCCTGGTACGGATCACCTCGCCTCACCTGTCCTGGCACTGTCGCACGTGTCACATTCAAACATGTTCACCCCCACACGTATGCTCTGCTTGGCACATGACCCTCTCTCCTCCTCAGTCTAACCCTGTCACTGTGTTTTCCATGCTTTTCAGAAACCTAGTCACCCCTTGGAAAGGCCACACACACACACACACACACACAGGAGCACACTCGAGCACATACCCGCCCACAGCCTAATGCATGGACGGTCTGATATGGCCCTATGTGTTTCACCAGTGACTGTACTGTAAAAAGGTAGTCTGTGGAAAAGCAAACAACTCAACTGCATTCAAAATGTTAAATTCAATAAAAGAATACATTCACTTTTTTAGGGTGAGATACACTTTCGGTTAGGATTGTTCAACAGCCTTCCTATTTCTATTTTCTGTTACGTCTGCTTACATGTAACCCTCAATGTTAAATCAATAAACGTGGAAAAAAATGATTATGAGAGAAAGAAATGAGACTCAACAATACTGCAGTCTTGTGATATGGTCATGAACGGTATATGGTAAAGATTGCCATAAGGGATGCACCGGTATGACAATACCTATTTGGATACCTCAACCCAGGGAATGTGCCAACACATACAGATTACAGTATAACACAGCAAGGACGTCATTGGGGTCATGAGGCCACCGATTGTGATGGAATAAAAAACACTTTGGCAAATGTGAGTGTGGTTCTTATGCAGACAGTGTCAAGTCGGATGTACTGGATGTCGGATTATCTGGAACAACACTAAATCGAATCCACAAGATCTGTAAGATCACTCGTAAAGATTACCACTTGATTCCACTAACAAGCATTCGCTGTGTAGCCAAAGCGTATTTTAGCTTATTCCTCTGTGCTTTAAAAGCTCCATTGTGGTTCAAAAACACATCAAATAGCCACAGTGTGGCAATGGCTCACATGTTCCTTTATTTAATTTGAGTTAATCACGCTGCCGTAAATACTCACCAAATCAGCCGCTGAAAATAGTCCTCAATGCACAATTTCCTACTGTTTGAGTGACATGTATAGAGGGAACAAATGGCTTGCAGCAAAGTGCGTCACACAGTCCAGAAAAGATGGAAGGTTAACAATGACATCATTGAAATATTGTCCTATGAGGCCAGCAGTAAGCACAGTGATTTGCTTGCTAGTGCTAGCTGGGAAACCTCAGAGAAGTCACATGACCCTCATCTTACACGCCACAGTGGTCCCTCAAGATCCTACTGCCGATAAAGTCAGACACACAGGTGTTATGGGAACCGTGAACACCTTTATGGGCCTGTGAGGTGGTCAAGAATCATGCGATCAAAGGGAACCATAAAGTGAAACACACACACGCTCACACACACATGACGACTGACCACCATTAAACAATGTAATTGCAAGTTTTGTGACAATGGGACAAGAACGTCTTTCCAGGAGGGCAAACTGGGATGCGGTGTATGTGCAAATTTGTATGAAAGGTCGAGGTCACTGCCGTTACATTTGCTGTGCTCTTCCTGTTTTAAATCCTGCGGTAAAACATTCTCAGCAGATGGAAACTACACAGCCTAAACGACATCATTTGTATCCTTCTGTACGACTGTAAAAGGCCTGTTGCATTATGGTCTGTCTGCCTTCTCTCCTTCCCTGATTACAAAGGTGATGCATCACATTAGCCACAGGAAGCTCTGATTAATACTGAGAATAGTCACCAGAATATCCTCTGATTCAAATGAGGCCCTGGAGTTACAGAGTATAGCTCACAAAGGCGTGCACAGCTTTTAGAAGCTCTAGAGTACATCTATTCAGAGTCTTCTCCCTCATCGTCTCTTTGGTGTTCTTGCTTTAACCTGATACAACACGCAAGGTCAGGTACACAAGGATGCGTGCAGCGCGAAGAAAAGAGTTAATGTTCAAGTGCTGTGAATCAACTTGTACTCTTTTATTCCTACTCCTGCGTTGTAAGACAGCAGAAAGCTCCAGAGAGACTTACTGTCTCTCTTCCTTCCTCTCACACACCCACATGACACTCACTCTTTCATCCTCTCTGTCCTGATCTCCTCAAACACCTGAAATCTGCCTTCCATCTCTCCTTTTTTTTTGTGCTGCTCTATCACTCTCCAACCTCCCCCATACCCACCACTTGGCCACTCAATGTCAGATGTAGTTCATATAGGTGCAGTACAGGCGCGCGCGCACACACACACACACACACACACACACACACACACACACACACACACACACACACACACACACACACACACACACACACACACACACACACACACACACACAGAGTTTATCACGGTTAAATGTGCAGTGATTCCTCTGTCTGTAACATATACATGTGATTTATTATTATCTCCGACCAGGAGAATCAAGCAATCGCTCACGCACGTGTGCGTTTGTGTGTGTGTGTGTGTGTGTGTGTGTGTGTGTGTGTGTGTGTGTGTGTGTGTGTGTGTGTGTGTGTGTGTGCGTCTGTGAGTGAGTGCGCTCCTCTGTGTCTCGCATTCTGTTGCAGCAAACTGCATAATATTTTGGGTGGCCATGGTTGTGGTGACTCACAATTTCTAAAAACACCTTTTCCTGCCTGTTTTGGACTGCAACCCGGTCTCACTCACAATGCGTCAAATCACGCAGCTTGGTCAGTGCCTTGGTGTCTGACACCGACGCTGTTTTAGTGCGCGTATACGACACTCCCACCTGGCACATTACGGGCAGAGCACGTACATATACTTGTGTGTCTTGCATCCAATGTGTTACATTTGTGGTGAGGTCATCAGCCAGCTCAAAACCCACCTGTTTAGGCTGGCGTTTGTGTAAAAGTAAACCCATGTCCGAGACCTGCTCTTAAAATATGTTTTACATCTTTATTTTATTTTTTATTATTTTTTATTTTATTTTTTACTTTTCTCTGTGTATATAATTTATTGGCCCTAGGGTCACATTGTGTTTTTTATGCTTTTAAATGTCTGCTCTGTTAAGCACTTTGTGATATTATTGTCTGTGAAAAGCTCTATATAAATAAAATGCATTCATTCATTCATTCATCACATGGCGGTACTCCGACCACATTATTTAAAGTGAAAGCATGCAGAAATTGAAACTGAGGGACAAATGTCAAACTGGTATTTATTTACTTGTATTGTACCCTCATTGATTCCATGTAAGCTATACCTAATTCAAGCTACCAAATAATAGCGCTACAAATAGTTACAAGCTTTGCAGTAAAGAAAGCTCCAAAGCAGAGTTTAATCTAAGTGGGGATCGTTTTTGCTATTGATACCTGGAGACGAGTGGATTGAGCAGAGATCTCACAGCGTATCCGCGTCTTTGCCCAGACACATTATCAATATCCTCTCTGGCCCTCAAATCCCTATTTTCTAAATACTCAAACCCATTGGAGAGTGCACCTTAAAAGGCCACAGTGACTTGAACCAAATGAATAATACTGTCCTTCTGTCAGTCAGCAGCTTGTTAGCTGCTCGCTTGCCAAGTCATCCCTTTCTTATTGGTCCATGAAAATTCACTAGCGCATAATCCATTGTTTGTCATGCCATTAAGTGAACCATCGTCTGTTTTAATCATCCATCCTTATCTACTGGTGAGCGTGAAAGTGTCAAGAAAATAACTGGCAGCTGCTGGATACAGTTAAACTAATGAGCAGCTCAATATTTCTCCCTGGTAGTGTTGGCCCTTTTTTTTCTGTCAATATGTGAAACAGTTGCATTTCATTTCTACATCCCTTTGTCCCTTTTGTTATTCTGCAACCCTCTGTCTACTATCTCCTCAGTTCTGTTTCCTTCCAAAACAAATGTGCGATGCTGCTTATTCATTTCCAGTTGCTCTCATCTTCCCGTCGCTCTCTGCCTATGCGGGAGATTGGAATGATGAAACAAGTCAAAAGAAAAAGAAAAAAAAAAGCATGTACTTGTAAACTGCCAACTTTTCATAAACTTTCATTGACCTGCTCATTGAATTAATCTATTTTAATCAAATATGGTCAAAGTCCTTATGACTTATAGCCTTTTCTGGCGAGTTGTTGACATGCAAGAGCTGATTCATTGTAAACCCTGCCCTATCTGGCTTCTATGGTCTCCCAAAGCTCCACAACTTTTTCCACCCGAGAGCTTTAAATCTATTTCCGAATGGCAGTTTACTTTCTCTTACATGCCAAAAGAAAGGGCATCCTAATAAAGCTTGCAATGTCAAAGTGTCCTTTTGTGAAGGCGATTTATAGCAGCGGGGCCAAGGCTACTCTTTACCGCGGGCATGTCTTGTTTACTTCACGAACGACTTGTTTCATGCGTCTAAATCATGAATAATAATAATAATGATGATGGAGCCTTCATCTTAGCACTCCATCACTGCTTGAATCCCTGACATCGTGGCCAAATAAAACCAACTGCAGACGGAGAAAGGCATATTTATTTACTAATTTGGATAGTTTTGTTTTTTTTCTCTTTGTTGAGGCGTGTATCCTTTTTAGAGCATCCCTCTTAGAGGCTTTGGCATTTTGGCAAATAATTAGGAAAGATCTTTATGACATTCATGCCAATGAAGTTTGTTGAATTGATGGCGAGTTGTATTGAAAGAGAGAAACAGAGACGGAAAAGACAGATGCGCAAAGAGGAAACATAGGGATGCGGAAAAGAGAGGAGGAGGAGCTGACCAGGAGGGAAACAGAGAGAGGAAGGAGAAGCAGCATGAGGGGGGGGGGGGAGGCATCAAGGAGACGATGATGAGGAATGATGCATGAGAAGAAATAAACAGGCACAGATAAATGCAGGGGAAGTAGAAGGCAGACTGTGGTTAAGGAGGGGATGGATCCATACTTGATCTTGGGATAGTGATTTAGATTTGAGATCACAGCTTTGGGATTTTTCCTCTGGAAAGGAAACGGATAGACGGAAGATCACATACAGTATGTATAGAGAGAAAGAGCAAGAGAGCATGACAAAAAAATGCAGATTCCCAGTGCTGTCACAGTTGTGTTAAAGATTTCTCTCTGCTACTTGTGACCTTTTAAAAATGGACAGCAAGGCCTCTAACTGCAGTCAACCTTCTCTTGCCTTCTTAAAAAAAAATGTCAGCAGCCATTTACGCCCAGAATTACAGTGTCTTCCTGTGAGGACTCCAAACAAAAGTGCATCTGAAATAATTATATCTGAACCCTCCGCAGAGACGTGTGGCTGTGAAAAAATTAAACATAAGCTCCCGCTGTGTGCTAATGCATCCATCTGTGCTTCTGAAAACACTGGCTGGCTTATTCTTGTCCAAAACAAACACACACACACACACACACACACACACACACACACACACATAATTCATATTTTTAGTTTAATATTCATATTTATTCTCCACTCAGTCAGTTCTGACCATACACACACATCACACGCTGGTTTGCTCACTTTTGTTGCCGGGCAGTGATGCATTACTATTATTGGAATGATATGACTTTTTTTTTGTCATTGGTGATGTAAATTAGAACTTGTAATTCAATAATTACAACACAGCTACGAATGACATTTTAGAAGTTGAGTCCTTCGCTGTTTCACCAGGAGTTGAGTGGAAGGTAGATATCAGTTCTTCTGGGTGTTGAGCAGAGAACTTGGAGTCAGTGGGGAACAGAAGCGGGAAATGAATGTTTGATCGGTCAGACCCCTAATCTACTGGATGTAAAATAAGTTCAAAATTGTTAATTAACGTCATGAGAGATATGTCGGTAGCTCAGTACGAACACATTTGGCAAAGGCACATTAATATGTCACCAGAATGAACTGGCTGTTGGAACGTACTGAAATGCTATTGCCTGTAACAAGTGAATGCGATGCATTTTACAGTGCTGAACGGCTCATATCATGTGTAAAAGTCACAGTTGATCAAAGTAAAGTGATATTATTACTTTTTCAATGAGGAGTATGATAGTTGGCTTACGTTGGTCATGGACCTTGCCCAACACGACTCCTTCTGTTCACTGTTTTGACTATTTCCCATTCTACGCTGCAAATGCACAACTCTATATCGTCAGTCATAAAGGGACCCCCCCGATTGAGGTATTTTTTTTGACAGTTTCACGGCAAGGGGCCAAACTTCCCGGAGCTTAGCTGGTGAAACGGCAGCGATCGGCAACTCCGCAAGCAAAGTGAGCATGTCTCTAGGTGCAGAATTATCATATATACGTCTGGCTTGACACACCTGGGAATGAAAAGAGTGGGAGAAAAAGGAGAGCGAGAGGGGGAGAACAGCATGGAGGAGAGCAGATATTTTCAGTTTCTTTCATTTATTGTGCATGATCCAGGTGACAGGTGCTGGTGCAGAAAATGGCAGCCCCCACAGGGCTCCACCTAAGGGAGCTGCCGTCACCAGTGTACAGGCGCATGCGGAGGTGTGCGTTTGCGTGCGCGGGGGCGCTGCCACAGTATATCATATCAGCATTTTGAAGTGTATGTGTTTGTACACATTCACCGTTGTGTGAACTTCGCTGTGTGTTCTGTGTGTGTGTGTAGATTATGACAGTAATTCTGGATGACAGAATGATCACACCCTTCTCCCCATAGCTCCGAGGAGTCTCTCTGCTCCACTCCTCTCCCTCCACCACCCAAAGGAGCTATATGCTTCCACATATGTCAGAGCCTGTTTCCCTCCGGGTATTGCAACACTGCTCTGCATCTCGTTCTCTCCCCCTCTCTGGCTGCCTCTCGGGAGTCTTTTCAACGCTAAACACCTAAACCAACAGAAGCCATACATTGAGGAGCATATGGACCCTGTGACATGACAACATTAAGCCACACTGTCCATCTGGCCTGCTGCAAGTTTGTGTTCGTGGCTGTCTTCAGTTGTGCTAGGCCTGTGCTGCGCCACATAATGATCATGTGGGTTTTAGAACTAATTTGGAACGCAGATGTGAAAGCAAAAAAAAAAAAGGTTGATACTGTTGACATCTGGCTGGCAGTATGAAGCTGCTGTTTGCGTTCAGAATGCATTGCAATATGTTTTGTTGTCATCGCCATATCTTTTTGATGTACAGTATCTACTAAAAAAAAAGAACAGATTGTAAGACTCAATAAGCCATTAAATTACTTCTTAACGCTTAGATTTGTTTTTGTGCTGCAGCTCTCTCCTCTTTACTCCATTCCTCCTCTTCTCCATCAAGTGAGGATCCTGTGCAGCTAGCCGACTCTTGGACCGTAAAGCATTTCACCTGCAGTAGGCCATTTCCAGTCAATTACTCCTCCTAAATCCCGGCCTCCAATAAAGAGAGAACAGATACTCTCAACAGAGGGACGCTGTGTGCAGGTGCTGGGGCTGACTCGTGTCACGTCGTGAATCTTCCTCCCTCGTTCGGCGAACCATGCAAGGCATTATAAAATGTGGACGGCACAAAAGTTAGGTCCTTGAATGCTGGTTCGATAAGGTTTGAGAGGTGTCCCCCTGTATTTCGCTGGGAGTGACACCAGTGTGAGCCGGGTGACAAAGAGTCCCAGTGAGAGAGAGGGAAAGGGAGAGCGAGAGAGACAGGAGGGCTCTCGTTGTGCCTCTAATGTAATTGCCTGGACCACTTCATCATAAACAAAGCACTCATGTGCAACGTTAGCTTATCTCCCCCGAACCACCACTCCACCCTAAACCCCTCCAACCCAGGCGACATTATCTCAGAGAGCAGCTTAAGGATGGGCTTTGGGTCACACATCAATATATGCCAGCACAGATCAACCTGTCAGCAAGGGGGGAGGCTCTCATGTATGGCACAAGCCAGACTACATGTAAAAAAAAAAACGAGTGGACAGTGGAAGTGACAATACAGTTGAAATCACTGTAGCGTTAAGATTTTTTCTGCATGCAAATGCGAATTGAACGCTACATTGGAAAGGCAAGACTTTGACAAAGAAAACTGCTGTATAGAAAGGCAGAATTTAAATACATGAAATTGCTACGGTGAAAAACAAAATGCAGGGAAAACATTGCATACACATTGGTGATTGATATGATACAAATGTTAAGGGACATAGCCCTTCAAATCTAGTAAGTGGACCTGGATTTTAGATGAATAAAATACAAGTTTCTCTTAAAATCATATGCTTTGGTTGACTGGCTGAGTAGCCGTGCATTAGACGCAGCCTCAGACCAAGGCTCCTATCTCTAATGGCTTTAGACACACACACCATCTGATCAAGCCTCATCTTGACTTTGTACCGCATGTAGAAACACACAATACAGAAGCGCAACATACACACAGAGATTTGATACAGCACGATTTAGCTGCTGTTTTTTTTGTACTTGAACATTTAAGTGTTCATTTATGTCTGTGTGTATCAAGTGAGAGCAAAAAGGAGAATATCTTTCCTCTCAGATCATCAATGGTGATCGATTTATCTCTCAACACCTTGTCCCACTACCTGCACACCCGTTCCAGATGTATGCACGCCTGACAAGGATTGATTTATCACAGGGTTTCTCGATGTCAATAACCCCCCCGGCATTTATTTGGTACATGCCAAGTTGAAGCCGATCTATATCAGAGTCAAGCAACACCCCCAAACCACTTCTTCTCTTGTGATCTTGGTGTCCTTATTGATCCGTCTCTCAGTTTGCAAAGAGGAAGGCTGTGAGGCAGAATTGCGTGCATCTCTGTTTCTGTGCACTGACACATGGGAGGAGTGGAAGTTTGAGGAAGATGAGAAAAATTATTTTTCCTTCTGAAATGATAACAGCAGTATATATATGACCCGGAGCTATGATATAGACCTGGTTGAATCTGAGAACAACGGACAAACAAGAGCATTTTTCTTCGCAAGCACTTTCCTCCCTCCTACCACAGACACTTTCAAACACTATCTCTACCTTTTGATATCTCTCTTATCTGCTTCATTTTTCTAGAGATGTTGTGAGATTGCTAGCTATGAAGAAACTCAGCCAATCTTAGTAGATTGTGTGCAATGGAGAAAACACAAAGTTTGAAAGTATAGGGCTCATAATATTTAATAAAAGGAGTTATGGTAGGCAGATAGTGATAGATACCAAACATTGTCTGCACAGCAGTTGGTGAGCAAATAGTCCTTTATAGCTTGATGTAATTTGCATGGGGCCAATGGAGGAGTTAATGCTTTTACTCCTTGAATATTCTGCTATATCATAGTAAGGAGAGCAAGGGCATGGGTTTCATTTCAACTTTTGTGGGGGCGGGAACACATATTGGCATTGGGGGCATTGGAATTGAACATTTAATAGACTTTCCACAGAACACTGTCTTATCAGACCATTATTTTGTAACTTTTAAATTCTAGCTTACTAATTCATATTACTGTACACTCTCTTAGGCAAAGGTTTGTACACTAGATGTCTATCTGATAATGCTGTAGCAACTGTTAATTTAAGGAAATGATTTTATCTGCATTTAATTGAATGCCATGTCTCAGGATGTCTCCTATAAAAACGTTCCCACCCAAATTGATCATGTTGTTGAGTGCTACCATCTCACTGCAACTGACACTAAACTCTATTTCCCCTCTAAAAATAAAGACAATGAAACAAAGAAAGGAATCAAGCTCCTCTCCTGTGGATCCGCCAAATACTGTTAAGGAGTAGATGGCACTCCGCTGCATAAATAATTCCCTTCAAAATAAAAGCACAGGAATTTTTTCCAGGCAAAGGCCCACGACGGGTCCGTGACCCACTTTTGGGTCGCGACCCACCAGTTGAGAATCACTGTTAAGCGATGTCGATAAGGGGAAATATACCAACTGAAACAAATACATTTTCCAATGAGGGAGGAAAATGTTCTACCTAGTTTAATTATATTTCATTCACAGCAGAGTATTTGTAGATGTCTTAAAACATGTCCCTGGGAATCTTTAAGGATTTTCTCAAAATTGAGGCTTTGTGATCAAAAAGAATGGCAGCATTTGGCAAAGTGTGTAGAGGCTTGGTAGCAAACCTCAAAATCATGTATTTTTTTTTGTCTTTATTTATTTTAGTTTATTTTAGATCTTCCAATAGGCCTTTTTCACAGAAGGCATATTAACATGAAAGCACAGGTGTAAATAATAATTTTCACAGTCCTGGTATTGTGAATGTTTGGTCACTGTCACACTGTGATGGCTTACTGGGACATTCTTTATGTTATTAGTTACACTTTTGTCAAGTCAAAAAAACCACAATATTTTATCATGCTCATGACTTTTGTCTGTTTTTTTATTGGTAAACAATACCTACTAAAATCACTACGGACAAGAACATACACAATACGCTGCAGTAGGGCCGGTTTCAGCCTGCAATATCAGGGCGGGCTGGTAGAAACAATACTGCACTTGTGCAGTATTGCCCAGAGATTCAAGAAGTGGACAAATAGCCGGTTGCTGGTGCCAATCCCTGGCCAGATGCCACAGAAATCAGGCACGATGACAGCTGGGAACCAGAGGGTTGTCAAGATCAGATGCTAATGTGCCCTCAGGCCTCTCCAGCTTATGGCTGTGTGTTTGTATATGAGGTGATTTTAAATGCAGAAGATTCATTTGCTCACAGGGACTAAAAAAGTACTGTTCTATTCTTTTTAAAATATAAAAAGAATAGAAAACAAATTATTTGAAGCAGGGAAATTGGGAGATGGTGAAGCAGCATTTATTTTCACGATGAGCTTAGTTCTCAAATTAAATTTAATCAAATGGGACTTATACCAATATGTACACAACTAGAAGGTAGTCTATTCAAACTCAAACTGAATGGTGCAAAGAAAACAACTAAATCATCCAATCAAGCTTGGCGAGAGGCAGAAGCAGCACTAGGCTTGCTTGTAGACTTAAAAGAAAGATAAATAGCTTTTGATAATGTAATGTAGGTTAAACTATCAGCTTTCCCTGGCGGCACAGCATTCGGGAACTGAGAGAAATTGGGCAAACTCTCGAGAAAAAGAACATGAAATGCGTCGAGAGACATTGGACGAGTCTGTTCCAGAGCTCTG
This sequence comes from Melanostigma gelatinosum, assembly GCF_949748355.1. Taxonomy (NCBI): domain Eukaryota; kingdom Metazoa; phylum Chordata; class Actinopteri; order Perciformes; family Zoarcidae; genus Melanostigma; species Melanostigma gelatinosum. Next base: position 16,106,405 of record NC_136650.1, on the reverse strand, counting down.
TGTGTTTATGCCTGAATATGACAAGAGGGGGCTGTGGGCTGCCCACCCAATCAGAAGTAAGAAACAGTACTGGCATTATCTATGCTATTTTCCATTGACTCACCAAAGAAAAAAACGTTCGATTAACTTTTGATTGAGTGGGCCAAATGCACGTTTGGGTATAGGCTGAGCCCAAAACAGCCACCGCGGGCCTTGTGCTGCAGTGGTACAGAGATGTTTTTGCATTTTAAAGTAATCAAGATAGTTTAAAATCACCCATCAGCCCCAGGAACAAAAGATAAAAGTGGAGAAAAAACGCGCAGCTGTAAAAGTGCTGACGACTTGTGGATGACATCTCTTGTTGTTGATGGTAAGGTTATAACACAAACTCGTACAAATGAGCAAATGTAAGAGCTTTATCAATAGACTTATTGTGCCAACAAAATCTATTTCTCACTTTTGAATGTGAATTATTTGCATTGTATGGCTTTGTATTCAGTTCACAAACGGTATGCATTCTATGAATAACGTTGTGTGCATAGAACGGTAAACTATAAACATTTAAGTCAGAGAGCACTTAATTAAACTTGGCAAGGTGTAAAGCTTTAAATGTGCCAAATACATGATTGGGAGTATTGGATTGCCTCTCAACTGCTCTCAAAACGGCCAAGGCTGAGCCGGCGGCTCGCAGCTAACAGTGCTAACAACACTGACACGGCAAAATACGGCAAAAAGTGTAAGCCATCATTGGAAACTGTAAAATAGCAGGTACTTTCAAAAAATACCTGGCAGGTGAGTGGATGAGCCGAAGTCAGTCGGGAGAAGAGCAGAATTATTATCGAGAAAATACTTCATTGAAAGTAGAGCAAAAAATGACAGTGAAGATATATTCTCCAGTTCTAATAAAATTGGAGCTAATGCAGCAGCTACGTAACATCTTTAAGAGCCGCCAACGTTGAAACGATGAGTAAGACTTGCTAAGTACCAGACTGTCTCAGTCCATTTAATCCTTCTTGGAAAACAAGACTCCAAAACATAAATTTCTCCTTTGAGGATCAATTGAGTATCACAAAACAAATGTTGCATAAAACTGGCAATGCAAAGTCTACAGTGATGGATTATAGCCATAAACAACATATCACTTCTGCCAGCAGGATATTTAAGCTTCAAACTAAAGAAAATAATTCAAAGAAAATCTTTTCAACAGCTGACAGAAAAACATAAAAATTCATGTCATAGCGTGATAAGCTGTCACGTTTTAAACCTTTTTCTGCCCCTTCACTTTTCTAAAATGGCAAGTTTCAGGTCTTGATAAAGTTAATGATCTGTTCATGGTAAGGGATTAGTCCCACTGCACCCGTCAGCGGTGGAATGATTTGCATGCCATCATGCTGTGATGCAAATTTGTCAGGTGGGTATATGCTTGCAGTTTTCACAAATTAAAACTTTGTAGTAATTGCTCTCCCTCTGTGCATTTCAACAAAACGGTTTACCGAGCAGAAGGGCAGCAAACTGACTTCGGTAACATCTCAGAGACAAAGAAGAAGAAGAGGGAAAAAAAGAGAAAATACAGCATCCTCCTCTTCACATATAAGAATAGAAATGGAAGGTCAGTTGGTCAATTGTCTTGTCTCTCAAGTCAAGGATTTTACATTCCTCCGAGAGCGCAGGTATTCAATGGGCTCTTTTGTTGAGATAAAACATGCCAGATGCCTGACTGACAGCTGTGTCGTAAATACATTGAAACCAAGTTTGTTTGGCACAATTTATTTCTAATCTCTCTCTTTCTCATATTTTTCTTGCGGCTAATTGTGATTGGCTGATCAAAACAATTACAGAGATAGCAAAATCCAATTAAACATGGACGTTAGCGTCATGCAGATATGTGAACCACCAGGAATATGCGCTGGATGATTTCGGCGTTTGTCCAAACGCTGCAGAGTAGATAAGAAGAAAAAACGAGAAAATAAAAGCCTGATCAATACAAGTGTCTGTTTGCAATTTTGCTAAATTAAGAGATTTTGGTGTTTAAAAAACAAAAAAAGTAATATAAATTAGGCGCTTGCCAAAATATTGTTCAGGGAAATCAGTATGCAGAACATTTATACATATTTCCCTAATTCCTCCGCCGATCATATAATAAGATATGCCTGAAGCTACTTTGTTTCTCTCTATTTTCACCTCCTTTTCTGGCATATTTTATCCTTCACCTTTAGACCAGCATTATTATGCAGCTTGTCCCTCTCCCCTTCTCTCTTTTTTTGCACACATTTAACAGGCAAGGGAGGTCTTGGACACCCAGATGTTTGCTGAACTGGAAGCCTGCATTGGCAGCAGCTGCCAGCCCATCACAGAGCAACACAGAGAGGAAGTAAAAAATATCAGAATATATGCTTTAACTTTTCGATCCGCTCCTTCCTTCTTCTCTCCAGCTCGCCTCCTCCTCAGTCATCTCGAGAGAGCTGAGTGATTCCAGGACTCATAAACATGCACAGGTGTGTGGTGACCACAGAACAGCCTTCACTTTAAGTTTTTGGAGTAGAAAGTACATGTGCTGTGATTGGCCGTTAATCTCCTGCAGAACCTGAAAACCCTTCCTGTCTTTCACAAATCCAGCTGGTGAACTTAGAGGTCATACTTGTGTGTTGTTCAGTAAAACTATACGCTCTCAGTGATCGTGTTCTATTCGAAATATTCCAGCCGAATTTCACTTCATCACACAGACAAAGCAGTGAGAGAGAGAGAGAGAGCGGTGGCTGAAGGGGGAGAGGGAGAGAGCCGCAGAGAGACAGCGAAAAAAAGACAGACCCTGTCAGGAGGTGGGATCCAATTGGAGCACTTAGTCAGCCAAGAGTCCCCAACAACGAAACTGAGAGAGGGAAAATGACCAGTGGGCAGCTGTCCCTGCTCTGGCCCAACCTTTCCAGTGCAATGATAACAAATTGAAGTCAATGTAACCTAGAAATTACAATCCGTTGCATGTGTGCATGTCTGCTTGGCCTTCCAGCTGCCTCCGTTCACTCCTCAGCTACCAACTTGTTTTTGCCACAGCAGTGACACAAATGTCCTTGTCTGCAATGCAACAGACATAATAAGTGTTGTGTCTCCGTGCGCATTAGATGTGTGGGGGGGGGGGGGTGCATCTAATGTGGTTTGAATATCATGCTGTGATCAGCCATATCCTGCTGTCTTACATAGTAAGTGCCAAGAAGGGGCAATTTTATTCAGAGAATAAAAGTCTTTCATTTTTTTAAGAACAAGTGTGCTTCAAACAACCTGGAGAAACTAGGGGCCACTAGGAAGTAGCATTAGTCGGCTTGTGTTGACTGCTTTTCTCAGTAACTTAACAGCCAGAGAACACGTAGCCTCCTTAAATTAGTAGTAAGGTGTATAGTTCTATGATACAGCTGTCCATTTTGAACACTGCTAATGGCAGCATTGTACATCGTCCAACATCTTCATGGAGGGAAGTGGTGGATGGCAGGTATGCAGGTACGTGATTGGGGAACGTAGCTTAAAGAGGAGGGACACGTCAGACACACCAACATACATACACTGCCTTTACGCACAGTTTGTTTTCATTCCACCAAACTCTGTGCAGTTGAAAAAGTCCAATATACTCTCTATGTAGCCAGAGGACGTGGTTTGAATCCAGAGTTTCTTCCAGCTACGGATGATTTCTGCTGAGCTTTGATGACAACGCATTAAACACAAAACCCATCTTGTATTGCCATTTGGGGAATTTCTCTCCAGTTTCTCAATTTTTTTTTAAAGAAATTCTCAAAATATGTCCAAAGTACAATAAAAAGGAAGGCTGGCTGACAAAAAAAATGAAGTCCGTGGAGAGTATCTTAGTTGCAGTGTTTTAGATGAATGGATTTTGGGGCTTCTAGCGTCTAGTCGAGGCAAACGATGGAACCAAAGCTGTTGGTTTGAGACGCTGAAGCGAACGCTAGCCAGCGAAGAATGGCAAGAAATCTTCACAAAGACTGTGCAAGCTTTAAAGATGGATCATGACAAGCGTCTTTTGTGGCCTATTCCTCATCTGCAGTCTGCAGGATGGAATAAAACAATTTCCAGGCAGTAGACCTAATCCTGTTCATACCGAAATGGGAGGCTGGCCACCAGATGTCTGCTCCCCTCAGCTGCAGTTCTGCTTATCAGGCTGGATAAAGTCCAGCAATGGAGACATTATGTTTCAAATGTCTGAACAGTGAGCTGAGAGTGCCCGCGGAGCGGCAGACGGGCCATCTTTACTATAAGCCTTCGGAGGGAAACAGAAAGAGAGACCAGTCGATTACAAGACCTGAGCTGGATATCGATTCTCACATCGCCTTGGGTTGGAATGTCTATATGTGATTTCGGGAGCGCACGGCTATCCACAGCTATTATAAGGATTTTCCAGTATTGAACAAACCATTGTGCTACTAAAGCGGGTATTTATTTTTTCAAGGGCTGTTTACTTACTTAGAAATATGGATACAAACATGGACCAACAAGCAGTTTGGTCAGGATTGTGGGAAATGGTGACTGACAGTCGAAAGCACAATCAGAATAAAGCTTAGTGAGTAAAGAACAACGTATCTGCTAACACTCACTGTGAAGGAATACTGAGGTGAGTAAATAGTAATTATTACAAACACATAACGGAATCCAACACAACACCAGTAGCGACAGCCTTAACAACAGCAAATCAATTATTATTAATGTTAATCGAGGCGTAGACAGAAGCAGAATGCATTGTGAATCACGATGTTTTGGATCTGACAAAGCACATCTGGACCTGGCTCACATTGTGACGGGATCATAGCCAAGTCAATCAGTTACGTTTGGCCACAGACGTAAGAAAAAAATGCTGAATAAGTTAAATGTCACCCTAACTCGCCTATTCCTGCTATCTCGAGGAATTCAGGCACAAACAAGCCCTCGGTAACAGCGCTCGGCTTTAAGGAGATTTTGGCTTAGTGGCCACAGTCCAAATTACAGGTCGCATGAAGCCCACTTAGTTGAAAAAGCCTTTTTTCCCATGCATGATTATTAAGAGGGTCGTCTGGGAACCGGAAGGTCAACGGTTCGATCCCCGACTGGGACGTGTCACGTGTCGAAGTGTACCTGAGCAATACACTGAACCCCCGGCTCCCCGGGCGCCGATCAATGGCAGCCCACTGCTCCCTATACACAGGGATGGGTCAAATGCAGTAGTCAAATTCCGTGTATGTGTAAAAATGTATATGACAATAAAAATGGTTTCTTTTCTTTCTTCTTTACAAAAATGCTACTGTCAAATAATAATCAGCCTAGCAAGCCTTTCTCACTGCAGACGTTTTGACTTGTCATAGTAGGAAAAGCACAGGTGTTACTAACAAGACTAACAAAGCCAGCTTGTACAATTCAAGGACCGTGAAATCAAAGCCATCATTGATACAATTATTTGCAGCTGTGCTTTTCCCACTGTGACGTGCAAAAATGTATTCATGTGAAAAAGGCCTGTGCGGGAAGAATTGTGATAACAAGAACTATATGAGCTGTGTAACTTTTAAAAGTCCAAAAAGCACATTCTTACTCTTACCCCAACAATAAGATGATGGCAATAAGTCACGCTGCAGCTGGGTTTCCAAACAGACTCGGAGATGGCATCCGATTTGCTCAACCGTTAACTATCTTGAAGTAGCAGTTTCGTGTGGGGGATGACATTCTTCTGTTATCACGGTTTGTGGCCATGATTCAATATGATGAGTCCATAACGTGAGAAGATTCACAAGCTACATGGAACACTTAAGTTGCGTATTAATACAAGGTATAAATGCCATCACTGTGTGAAGAAAAAAACACAAAGCTTGAAGGTCGGATTTCTTGCAGGGCTGTTGTATTTATTTGTATTGGATGCAGGTATACCCACTCATTTGACCAACAGAGCGGTATTAGCTCTAACCAAAAGAATAATGATACACAGTCCAGCTTTGTCAGCTGCCATGAAAAAAAAGTAAATTTACTGATGGATTAACGAGCATCAAAGAAAAATGTGAGACAAACTATTTGTGACTCAATGAAACCCAAACGCATGCCGTCACTTTGTCCTCGTCTCCTCTGTAAATACCAGCCACAAATCTGATCTCTGTGTTTCTTTCAATTTCTATCACCATTTGTAGCTAATTAATCTAAATTTCCCTGCTCGCTGATGATCAACATAAAACAGATTGCCAAGATCAGGTGGCTTCTGTTTATCAACACTATTAAACAGTTATCTGAGTGCTGCTGAGAGGAATGACTTGCATTGTAAACAACACAGAATTCTTCATTACAAACCAAAACAAGGCTTTCATGGTGTCACTGGAAGCTTTAACGAAAACAGGGATAAATCATTGATCAGTGATTCATTGCCTCCTTCATTCAGGAATACTGCTCAAACACATCTGTTCATCCTAAATGTGAAAGCATTTCAGTGCCTCCCAATTATGTACTCCTCTTCACTGGAACGTCTTTCACAGAGTGACAAAATTGGACCTGTGTGTCTTTGGTATTCTCAAAGATGTACTGGCTGACATTTTATCTTATCAGATCGAAGTATAAAATGTAACTCCTGCTACTTATTTGCTATTCTTCCTCTGGTTCTGAGAGTGCACCACTTCAGCAATAAAGCAATAAATAACACTTATAATATAATATTATATAATATTTATTGAGATGTCCCCATGGACCTTGTTATAGGAGGTAAAGATCAGGAGAAGTAAACATGAAGTGTAATTATGAATACTGATGTTAAATTAAGCTATGATGAGTTTTCACTGTTAATTTAACATCTCTATTACATGTTGATGCCTCCATGACCAAGTTAAGCAGATGAGACTGAGGACAACTATGTAGAAGAAAAGATGTTCACTCTGCATAACATGTAGCTTGACAGAGTTCTCATGTGTGTCCTGGTGTTCTCATGTTTCCTTACCTCCTCATCCCTCACTCCCGTAACTGTCCGTGCTGGATCCATCCCCGTTGTTTTAAAAAGCTAAATAAATTATTAGCATGACGTCATCCAGCTAGCCAAACCTGTCTGGTGCTTCCCTTTCCCGCGAGTCTGCTGTCTGATTGTGAGGTCAGGCTGATCTGATATCAGCTCTTTGGCTGCAGAATCTCCGCCAAAGTTCTCCTCTCAAACGGGTCCTGGAGGAGTACTGCTCGCGCTAGCGCGGGCGCCTGTAGAGACTTCTCCTGACGAGAACGCGCAGCGAGGGGGGCCAAATCATTTTGCCCCCAGGCTGAATCTATTTGAGGGCGCTGATTAGCTAAATTGTATGTCACTCATTTATATCTTTAATCAGCAATTGGCTAAACTGCTTTATAGACCCGTCTCTTTTGGGCCAAAACGATTAGGCCAGGCCCCATGGCCCTCTATTGACCAGCTGCCACTGCCCAAAAGGTTTAGCTGAAGCTAATACAACACTTAAGTCGGACTAGGCAAAATCAAGAGGGTATCTTTTTACTACAGATTTCCCTCTGATTTTCCCTTCACCATGTCAAGGAAACACTGTCCGTGGAAACAAGAGGTTCATTTTCTACTAGAATGATTATAAACAGTATATATATATATATATATGTTACGAAACTTGATCAAGTTGATTTACGACCTATAACTCTTTCATTGGGCGTGTGAGTATTGTAGTTGAAGAAATCAGAAGGGGTAATCCACATACGTTAGTCTGTTTACATGTGTTGGACTACTGCATAGGTGTAAAACGTTGTATGAAGCTTTTTGTGCCGACAAAGGGAACTGCATGAAATCTAATTAATTGACTCAAGTGATGTCACTCAAGTCACTGTCATTCGGTGAAAATTGACATCCATTAGACCAGCAAAAAAGGAATTTTAAAAATTTGCATTTTTTGTCCATATACCCTTTTAGACGATATATCAGCAGGACAACATCATTTGTCAAAGATGAATCCACCTGAAGATTTTACAACGCTATGGTTAAGGTTTGGGTTTACTTTGCAAAGGTTAAGGGAGAAAGAAAGAGTCATTCTCATCCTGAGCTGTTTGCTGGTCTCACTGAGCTGAAACGACTGAGTGGCTCAGTCATTGTCAGCTGTCACACTAATGCTCGACACTAAATGGCCATAATGAAAAACTGAATTATGCGACGTCTGGTCAAATGTTATACGTCGGAGACTGTTCCCTCAAACCGAGCCAGACACGCAGGAATAATGGGCTCAACTTGAATTCTAAACAGTGTGGGCCAGAAGTTTCTTTGCAAGTGAGGTGTTGCTGCTGCAAAGCTTGAATTGTACTGCAGTGGCATCAGAAAGGAAAGCGATAAAATATTGGAATTATTGGCCTGTGACTGGCAGATGCATTCCTCTTTTATACAAACAAAGTTTTTGAACTGCATTACCCTGCTGCTTTTTGATGCTCACGTTGTGGTGCACGGATTATGTTGCGGCCATTTAGCCAAAGACTACAGATATACAAACAGTTTCAGTAAAAAGAAAACACAGCTTGGCTCTACCCTGCAGAGCAAAAAGAACCTGTGGTGAATAAAATGAACTAGCCATGAAAGCTTTTTAATTGGTGCTGCCTCAGTACACCGTCCTTTCTTTTATTAATTAAGTTCCACTGAAGGTTGTCTGTTGGCATGGAGCATGTGGTCGGTGAGCCAGAGTCATGGGCAGCAGAGTTTTCTCTGTGCTACTCATCTTATTTTTTTTAAATGCTGCAAATTAGGATGCAGTCTTTCATACAGCGCACACACACACACACACACACACACACACACACACACACACAAACCCCAGTGGTGTGGATGCAGACAAATAGCCCTGAGATGAGAACGTTATAAATTGCTCCCATGGCAGAGGTAGCTAGGAGTTGGATGGATTTTTTTCACACATTATTATAACATCATTGTGAGGTTAAACGCACATCAGCATCAAAAATAGGACACTAGCCCCTATGGACTGGGTGCTTACGCTTTTAGGTGCATGAATGGAGAGAGCGAGAGAGAAACGTGCAGAAATATTATGTATGGGTATGTATAGGCCACACATTTGGAATGCAAACATGAATCATAGAGTTGACTAAATCTGGTAGCGAAATCAATGGCAACCAAAACACCCATGAGCACAGTTCATGCTCTGTCACACGCCTCTCGTTTCCCTTTCTTCCCCATTTCTTGCTCCTGCTGACATTTCCTCACAACAATGCAGCATCCTTGATAGCAGCAACACCACTGATCCGCTTTTCAGAGATGACAATCCGCATGAATGGAACATTTCACCTCGGGCTGGTCCCCTGTACTTAAAGAGGACCTATACCGCCAGCAGCCAGTGACATGGAAAGATCTGAAAGTGGGTGGAGAGCAGTGTGCGACTACGCAAATGCTTGTGAAGTGCAGGAGCAGGGCTAAGATAAAGTGTCAGACAATTTGAGATGTGTTGAATCCAACAGTTAAGGCTTATACAAATCAGATTCATCGATGTGTATGCGCTTGTTGTGTGATATCTCTTCTTCTCTTCTGTGCGAAAGAATTGTTCTTTTTCATTGACCTTCTGCACATCCCAGTTGACGTGGCCCCGGTGTATGTGTGCATTTGTGTTCAGCTATGTTGACCGACGAGGGTGCACGCATGTGCCGGCTAGTGTTTATTTCCGACATGTGAATCCGTGGTGATGGATTAGGGCTGGAACTAATGTGCTCGTCCACCTGTGAAATGAGAACCAGGGGGAGAGGGGACAGGCAGAAGAGGGCCCCATCAAAATCGAACCAGGCTTCCAACAGAAACAAGCTGACACTTGGTGGTTAGACGACAAACACACACAAACTCACTATACCCCCCATTCTCTTTACTTTTTATCAGAAACCTCTGCACAAAACAGGCCCGACAGCAGCACAATTCCAAGAGTCGCTTGTAGTGCGAGACACGTCTGACCACATCACCTAAAAAGGAGGCCATGAATGAGGTGAACACATAAAAAAAAAAAAAGGTATAGCACAGCCAATACCTCTCTGGAGAGAGATTTTCAAAGTTCAACAGAGAGCAACTGCAATATAGCTACAGCAACATTAACAGTGACATGACTGATGTGCTCGTATCTTCTGTTTGTGTTGTAGCTCTTACGAGTGAAAAACTTGGTGTTGTATCTTTGTGTGAAGTACTTTATATCGCAGTTGTGCACAATGGGTATACATTACATGTAAACGAGTCACAGTGCTGAATTAGTGTGGTGTTAAAACACTATTATTTTGGGACGCGCCAAATGGACTTTTGTTTTAGACAGACTGATAACTTCCTGCTTTTCATGGTCGATAATGAAAATACAACCAACCAATGTTTGTGTTTGAAAAATAAGTTCACAACCTGTAGTTCAAATGCCAAGATTTGGTGAGCAAAGATGGATGAACCAAATCTAACTCGCATCACTATTGTTAGCAACACAAAAATAAAGAACAATTGTCAGTCTGAAAATGTTTTTTCTCGTTAAGTTCATCATAAAAACACATGAGCATTTTCCTCAAGAATTTGAATTACTTGCTTTCACAAATGTTGTCAAATCAGACAGATAAATGTATTGAATATGTTGCCTAACATGAATGCTGGATATACAAACTGAACTGTAGTCAACGAGCACAAGCGAACAGCTTACAAGAACACCACCATGCTGCCATTGCATCCCAAATTGTGTATGTTTTTCCAAACAAAGTGATGACGCTACCACTGGCAAAATGCAGCCACGTATCACATCAATGCTCTACTTTGTAACCGCGATGGTTATGTCAAAGCAAGCAACTCGTATGCCTGTTTAGAAATTTCCTCATCTAAATATATTTTCTCCCGCCTTTCTGAAGGCAAGCAGCTGGACCTGGATGTGTTCTTTGTGTGTATTTCACCGTTGTCGACCACCATTGAGACTGATATATATCAAGCATCCCTAACAGTATTTGATTAAATAGCCAAAGAATAGAAGAAAATGTTCAGCTGAGGCTGATGGGGTCATTGTGCATGTATGGTGATCATAATTACTTACTTACTTCATCGGGTATGAACCAAAATAACCATGAACGTCTGTACCAAATGTTACGCCAAGCCATCTAAATGTGGAGACAATTTAACAGAAAACTTTGACAAGTTGGTGGGGCGAGATGAAAAGTTAATTAGGATTCATTCTCTGGTCACCATGAATGTCTGTACAAAATGTCAGGTCAGTGCATCTAATAGTAAGAGATATTTCAGTCTGGACTAAAGTGGTGGACCTACAGACATTACCAACCATAGAGCCATGCTGCTCGCTCGGATAAAAAGGAATGATTGTTGCTGCTCTAAACACAAGAATGTGAGTGTTTTGTGAGGGAATTGCATGCTTTGCGTAATATCCACTGAGTCAAAACAACAGTGACAGGTATGGAGCGATATTTATTGTGTTTACATGACTTACAAGCTGGTGAGAAGCAGGGGGAAAAAACAGCAAAGTTTAATGAATTTAAATCAGAGTGTAGGATCTGCCACTTGTCAAAGATACTGTTAAAGACACTGACACTTCTCGTGTGGTTTTAGCACAAGGCAACAGCCGGCCTGAATAAAATTGCTGTATTTCCCACAAGGTAAACACACACCTATTAAATGTAATGCTCATCTCTTTCACCTGCATGCAAGAACTGGTAAGTCTGGATATTGCGACCAACTACACCTCTAAGCGAGCTCATAAACATCTGCCTTTGTGTTTTCTTTCATCTTTCAGAAAAGGCTTTACTCATGTGCTTATTAGAAAGACTAGCTTGAGGGAGTGCCAATTTTTAGTTTTAAATGATTACTCTTTTAAAGTAGAGAAGGGTGTCTGATTCTGTTTCTGCCAAGTCCATCTGTTCGCTGTCAGGTATCCGAGCATGCTGGTGCATCTCTGTGCATGTTTGTGTGTGTGTGTGTGTATCTACAATATGCGTGCACCCCTTGCAGATGTCCAAAAGCTACTTAAGGCCGATAATTTCCCGATGATTACTCTAATGCGCTGCAGTGCAGCCATCCTGTCTGTAGTTTCTACATTGCTTGGCAGGACCACACACACCCTCCATATGCGCGCTGACTATCAGGCGCACAGACGAACAGTTATCACCGGGAATGCGAGCTGAGAGATGAGAAGGGAAATGAGAAGGCGGGGTGTGTATGGGGGGGGGGGGGGGGGGGAGTAAGAAGAGAACGAAAATTGTCTCCACTCTGTAATTTGTGCATATTTTTATCGAATCCTCCCATGACGGCGCTCGACATTCTTCTCTGTGCCTCATTGTGTTCCGAGTTGCAAAACCAGGCTGACAAACAAGGGTGGCAAATTACGTAGTCAGAAACTTTTGAGACAATTGGAGTCTGGGGACTGAGATGGGGGCGAAATTAATAAATCATATTTGTTCATATATTGGTAAGGAGGGGCTGAGCCCAAAGTCTCAAACATCAATATTTTACTTGTGTAGACAGACATGATTCACTAGCTTCAGACTGTCATCTCTGAGATTATGGCATTGTTAGGTGTGTGTGTGTGTGTGTGTATGCAGCTATGTTTGAAAAAGTAGGTGCAGACGCAGCTCTGAATTTGAGGAAGCTCTCTTTTTTGCCTTTTAAGTAGAGATTAGATTTGTGAACAATTAAAGACGGATCAAATCAACAACTGATAAGTATGTGTTTAAGCTAAACTCATCTAAACATTAAAATGTTCTTCAATGGGAAGATTCTTAATGACAACATTCAAAAGATTTTTAAATTGCTTGACCGTGTATTTCTTCACAATATCAACGGAAAGTTTTAAAACTTGAAACAGACCTGTCTATCTGCAAACTCTGTCTGCCAGCTATGTATGATAACTTTGGCTCAGGATATGGACTTGGGCCGATTTGGAATGAGTACCAGCTCCAGTTAGCACCACTGCAGGCCTTTTGAATCATCTGGAAATATAAAAGTAGGACACTATCATTCTTTTAGTCCAAAAAATAGTAACCTTTTTGTTTTTATAATTGCACCTTTCTGTACAACATTGGGCTGAAGCACCATTCATCTTAATTTGTCAACCAGGGGTGTCCCGTTTGGCCACTTTTGGGACCATTATGTTGTACTACCTTGGAAAGGTCATGACTCTGCATTTCGGAATGCCAGTACCTTCTTTGGAATAAACATTTGAGTTCATCTCATGATTGGGTGCAGGATTTAAGGAGAGGCCAGGGTTAATAACAGGTGCTGCATTGTTAAAGAGCAGTGATTAGCCAGCTGAGGCAATCAGCAACATAACAACCCTTGAAAACACTGAGGTCACCTCCTGTGTATTTTTTTGCTGTGGCTGTGGTAGTTTCAGCACCTTTGGTGACATTTTAAAATGAAAAACGAAAGCAGGTATTTCACAGCCAGATTCCAGTATCTCAGTGTATTTAAGTTTGACTAACTTTAAATAAAGACTTCTGTAATTCTTTTCACCGTATATAATAAAACAATGATATATAATAGACTGTTATACACAGTATTATATTTTATTCATTCTAAATATTTCGCTTCTCGTCTTATTGTCTGTGCCTCTGAACACACGGGAGATCTAGTATACGATGGCTGTTATTGCCTCCAGGTCACAGTAGAGCTAACAAACACATCAGGGAGATGCAGCATGACAGGTGCGTTTGCAGTCGTGTTACAGCTTGTCATTGGCAGCACAGGGGATATATAAATGAGTCTCACACAGTTATGAGTCGTTTGGAAAATGAATTAAATTCCTGTTCAATGGGGACAAAGAAATAAATGAGTCCTGCTGCAGTTGTTAGCACAAGGATATCATTTAGCCATGAGTGGTCGGATGTCATAGTGTACGTTTTTGTTTTCGCCAATGAGTTTTTTTTCTTTTCACTTGCGCAACAGGATGCTTGAGATAATATGTTTCACTCCGGGAGCTCTTTAATATGTACCTGTGTAAGAGACTGGATCTTTGTAAACTGTGTTTACCCGCCCTCATGTAAACTGAAATCAATGGAATAATTGGCTAGCTATCTTACGATACACAGTACCAAGTTACAATGGCTGTTTGTTTAGAAAGAAATCAGTCAGCCCAGTTTGTAATATAAAGTTAGCAACAGTTCGTCTGTTCAAATGATTTTTATAAATCTGTTAACTTCTGTGTGAAATCAAAGACCCTTTGTCTCAAAAACTGTATGTGCATTTCAAATGATACCGTGATCATTGACCATTGCATATGCTCTGCACGAGAATGGGCAGTTCACAGAAACTTGCTGAGGTATGTCCATGTATGGTTTTATGCTGGTTTCTGCTTTTAGTGATTATGTAACTATATCTAACACACAGGCCATACACACATTACACATCTATCCAGCCAGAAAAGATTCCTCTCCTACATCTCCGTCTCTTTGTGACCTTGCGTGTTAATTATTCATAATGTATGAGTGTAGCCCTGTTGGAACATTTTCCTTCATTAATTCCAATATGTACAGTGCTGTGGGCCGGACAACTCATTTGTACTCTCAACACTTCACTCTCGCTCCTGAAACGAGATGAGTTTCTTTTGTTTGCTTCTCAAAACCATTGTACTGTGGCTTTTGGTGTCCCTCTGCACCTTTTTCTTTGAAATAACATCTTATTGTATTTTTTCTCTCATCTTCTCTCCTTTTGTGAGTGTCATCGATCCATCACCAAAGATGACATAAAAAGTGATGCTTCATTATTCCAGGGATGTTTTCGTGTCCATTACTTTTATATAACAGATGGACCAGATGCCGAATTTCTATTAAGTATCTTACTCTGCAAAAGGCTTATCTTAACTCTAATTTATTTTCCCTTAGGCTGATACTCGTCAATATCAGAGAAAGCACAGTGAGTATAGTTCTGAATCCTCAACCCAAACCCCAAAACCTGAAACACACTGAGCTCAGAGTGAAATCATAAACCATTTCAGGCTCAGCAAACCAAGGCAATCACATCATTTGCTGAACATTTTCCGGGGTGACACTAAGTTCCCCAGGGATTTGAATAAAGTTTTTAGTATTTTCTCACAGCAATCACAAGGTTCAATGTATAATTAATCCTTTTTTCCTCACCCTTTTTAAACTTCACATTACCCCATTACAAAATGCATATTGAAAGTGCACCACCTGCTGTGGCTGGTTGGCAGCAAACATGAATCTTGTCTCCATGAGCTGAGAGACAATTAATCAGCTGGTGGTACTGTATCTGCATATCATTGTTCTAGAGGTTTCCCACGACGTTATAGGTCAGGATGAACCGTGCAACTGCCATACCAACGATGGTACAGATTATGCATTTTAGCTGCTGCATTTTAATACAGAGATGCAATACTATATTGGAGAACCTGGAATAATGAAGATTTATGTTTAGCCACTGGACATTTCTAATAATATGTACAACATCATGACAGACCAATTTTTACTTTTACATCTCCTTACAATGCAATGTTGTCTCTTATACCCATACTGGGTTTCAGCCAGAGGGTGCAATTGCAACAATGAACCTCTTAAAAGATTAAATCTCCCGTCAATACCCTCCACCTGGGTTGTCCCCCATAAACTCCAGGGCAGGGCCAATGCTGTTAAAAGACTTCTCATTTTTTTAATTGTACATAACGGTATCAACATTGATTATGAGTTGGCAAAACTACAAAAGGAAATTGTAATCTCATAAACATATAGTTGTAAACCCTCAATTCAATTCCCACGAAATCAACTTGTATGCATGCCAGGTAATCGCAAACAAGGACGTACAGAGAGTGACACACTCCGTGTAGGGAGGAGGTCAGGATGGATAGGTAGGTAAAATAGCAGACCTTTCATCCAGGAGACTGCTGTTTGTATCCAGTATGTAACCATAAGTGACAATGCCACAATCATTTCTTAATTAACGAAGTCGTTTTGTTGCTTGAAAACACATCGAGAACGAGGAACAACATTACTTAAGATATCATACAAAGCAACGATACTAAGTATGAGTGTACGTTGTTTACTTTATCACCTTAATACGCAGCTTCTCCTGTCAGTCTGTCAAGTTATAATGTCAGCTAACATTAACTTAGAAGCCAACAAACAGGAAGACTGGGACCTGTGGACAAGATCGTTTCGATGATATCTGGTATCTTCAGTTGCTTTTGAATGTTATGATAAAAAATAAGGAATTGTAATTGTGGTGTTGTCACTAAATCAGAGCTACAATATAATTAATTATTAAAAATGCAGATTAATTATCAAGTTCTTTGAACTTGACTTCAAGCAAAATATGGATTTAGATATCTGTCAGTCGAGCCTTGATGGAATAAAGACATTTTCCATCTGGCCTTGGAGATTTTATAATACCCTAAAGTTCTAATTTGTTTAATGTATTTGAAAACAAATGCAGTTATATATCCAAGAAGACATTTCTAATATGGATTCTCAAAGGAATTCAATATTATTTAGTATGGACTACAAACGGCTATTACAGTCCTGTGAACATACAGTACAATCAACCTTCCTCTAAATATCGGGAAGACATTCATTAGACAAACGCTTGCAGGCGCATATGCAAACACACCGTCTCTCTCTCGAGTGCCGGAGCTTATGCACACATACTAAGACCCATAGTTGACAGTTTAATGACAAGATTGGCTAAGAAACATACGGAGCGGGAAATACAGGGGTCTATTAGTGTATCCTTTGTAATGGATATCAGGAATAGAAAGGGGAATTAGGCGTACGCCTTGCTACTGACAGAGCATTAGAATAATCCCTGCTACTTAGGACAACAGTCAGATACGTAATACACCAAATCCACTTCCCCCGCTCACAGAGCAAAAGCAAACTAATGAACAAGGCGCCTTTGCACATTCACCATCATAATTGCAGCCAGACAGAGACCGTTTATTTGTATGAATTACCATAAAGCACTGCAGCACCATCCACGTGCCTTGCCAAACAAACACGAACAGGCACACAACACCAGAACGGACACGAATGCTCACACGAACATGCAAGTCCACATGCTCCTTTTTTTTTTATTCCAAAAATCAGTCCTACCTTTTGAATCCTGAAAAGGCTGAGAAAATTTGTTTTCTGAGCTCATAACTTAATGCCGGCGCGAGAGGAAAATAAGCCACGATATATAGAGGCTGGGAGAAGAGTAGAAGCTGCTGAGAGACAGAGACATTATAGGGAATAGATAAACCCCCTATCAGCGCCGATGGCCTGTCACCATACCATAGAGTAAGTGTCATGCTTAATTTCTCATAACCTCGCTGTCATTTCATTGCTCCTATTTCATTATAATTTGCAGACCTCTCAATATCTAGCTTTGATGAGTTTGAATGTGGTTGCTAAGATCGAGAGGTTAATGAGAAAACATCACAATGACGTTCCATTCGGAAGGATAAGAACACGTCCCAAAGTGCCTCGGGAATGAAGCAAAGTTACACAAGCAAGTGGCTAAATGGCAATAATGGTACAGTGGTTCATGGTTATATCAATATCACCATCTGTAATTGGTACAACCGGATGGACTGCACGTCAGTTCGAGGGTCTGTTTGCGCTGCATTATGGTGAAGTGCTGGTCTGTGGTGGATAAAACGTCTATAGTCATGGAGGAGAGGAAATATGAACGGAAACAGGAGGGAAAAAGGAACCTAATTGGTTCAATCAGTCAATTCTGATCAACATCAGATTGATTTTGATAATCAATAAGTCATTTAAAGCAATGTGTTCTGGTTCCAGTTTCTCAAATGCAACCATTTGCTACTTTTTAATTCGGCTATATCATTGTAAGTTGAATATTTTGGACTGCAATTTGAAGACATTACTTCGGGCTCATGAGAACCAAACAATTTATACATCCATGGCACAATAATGAACTTCAACGCTCAATCATACAGCCTAACCATCATCAATGGCCGCCTATCCACATACACAGGTAAGAAATACACACTGTCTAACACAAAAACAAACACAGACACAAACACCGACACACAAACATATGGAGTTCTTTTATAATGGTTTTGTGTCAGCATATAACAGATGTCTCCTAACAGTCCCATTTATTCCCATCTCCAGCTAGCCTATGCCTGTCCAAACAACAGCACGAAACAAAGGATGGAAAACAACACAAGGCAAACAAACACATCAATCTGCCACCAAACCACACACACACACACAATCACATCAAACACACACACATATGCACACACAGACAGATATGAACGACATAGTCATTGAAGATTTTAACTCATACATAGTCATGGGTTGATAGGGGTGAAGGCAATGGAATAGCAATTGAAAATGAAAAATAAAAATTGCGAGCACTTTTCACAAACACATGGAGGATAAACTCAAACACACAGAAAGTGAAAATACAAGAGGCTGCTGTGTCCCAAAATCTTTCCATCTTGAGGGTGAAAGTACAAGAATCTAGAGATCAGTCAGCTGTCAGAGCGCTGTGTCTGTGAGTGGGTCCTCGGAGATAAAGTAAGTCTGATACAGAGAGGGGGTCTTTGATTGGAGCCAAAGCTTAATGGGGCTCCGCGTTGAAAGCAGAATGGGCTACAGCATCGCTCCCGCCTCAGGGATGACAGCGCTGGGTATTGGATCGAGGCATTCTGCCGTTTTTATCCGTACATGCTCACCTCTGATTTTCAGGGAAGAAATAGAGGTCCTCCCAAAACACACAAAGAAATCCCCTGTTGTCTCAAACTGTAGCTGCACTGAAAGCGTCAGATGTACAGTAAATGAGCTACTTTCATTTGTATCTGTTTGTCATTGTACTCAGTGTTGTTCCTCTGCTGCGTCTCTCCAGCTGTATTGTTATTTTCATGACCGCATTAAGGACGTATTGCATTAGAACCCATGCTGGTTTCTCAGCAAACTGTTGAATGTTCAAACCACAGACAAACAGCAGAGGAACAAATTAAACTCAAATACGCACGCACACACAAATTTATGCATTGAACTATTACGACAACAATAGAGACCGCAAACGTGAATAAGCTTGTGCTAAACCCTGCCTGGTGCCTGTGTGGCAGCCATTGATTAAAGGCCCTTGTTAGCATGTGCAGCCCCTCATATGTTTCTGCTGTGTCATTGATAAGGGCTTTGTACTCACACGCGCTGAAGGGAGTCGACTAATTAAAAACCAGTGACAGCCAGATTCAAGGAACAAAGGCATTGGTCCCACTGTCACAGATTTGCGTACACATTAATTGCTGTTCTTCTTTTCATCTTGAAGTTTGTACAGTCAGGCTGACACACTTGAGGAGTGATGGCAGTTTCTTCAGCACTCCAGCAAGCTGGCTTTATTATAAGTGTGAATTTGCTTTGACTCCGACCTGCCAGCTCTGATCAGTTGAACCATGTTATGGCGATACCACAAAGTATGAAATACAAGAACAGCTCAACTATGTTTTACACATTTTAATATTACAGCTGCACAAAAAGTAAGAGAAAGGAACAAAATGTCACTAAAAACTGTAAATAATTAATATTTGGGCAGCACTATAATGAAAGAGTATTCAAATCATATGGTTTTTAAAAAAAATTCACAACACCAATAGGTGGAATGCTGTGAAACCATCCACTGGAAAGTGTGTCACGTCACCTGCATGCATCACTGAAAATGGGGATAGGTGAGGCAGAATAGAAACATTTGGTGAAGTGGTTTCTGGATTGCTGATGTTAATCAACAACCTAATCAACCTTTGCAAATACACGGTGGCCATTTTGTTCTATGGGGCAGTAAAAGCTTTACGTATCGCCTCTTTAGTCAGTATTGACAAATAGGAAACAATGTTGCATAAAACAGTCATCTGGTTGGAATCCGACAGGGAGCGACCTAGCTGTAGGGACATATGTTTGCCGCTCTAATTAAACCATTTGCAGTGGGGCATGAGAGTGTGCAGCAGAGCACCTCAGTGTGCAGCCGAGCGTTTGCACAGTGGGGACTTCAGCAGGTTAGAGAGGTGAGAGCATCATTTCCCTCCATCCCTCCCTTTCCCTCTGCCACTTATTAGAAGATCCTTATCTGTCAGCAGAATCGCACACTGTGGGCACACATTCTGTCGCAGCAGTCAAACACGCTCACACTTTCCCAAGTACACTTTTTCATCTATTCACCTCAGTGTGTAACACAGTGGTCTCACCATGCTTATCTACTGATCTCACACTCTTTCTACCTCTAACTGTTCTGCTCTACAACTTCAACTGCTCAGATGTAATTAGCGGCGAGTAGCTCCAAAGATTGGTTCATAATGGACAAGGAAACACATCGTGAAAAGTAAAAGACACTGTGGAAGACTGACTGGTATACTGTGGTTTGTCGTCTCATTTTTGATTTCATTTTTTTCAGCAGAAAACTGCAGTGAAGTGCAACACGCTGAGCAAAATGACTTACTCTCACTTATCTCAAACACCCCATGCAAGACAGCGGCAATGAAAGAAATGAAACCCCGCTAATAGCAACGGGTACAGATAGCAATCGCCTTTAAGATACTAGATGAATCACACAAATGGCTGCTTCTAGCGCAATCTAAAGATAGCCATTTGGTCGTGGGCTTTCCAGTGCCTAAGAATACATTCACTGCATGCGCAAGCCGGCAACTTTCTAGTCACGGTTCTATTTTTGATGGAAATTCAAATGCAGTGTAAAAAATTAAAAATACAATTTATTGTGCTAGACCCACTGGAACAAAGGAAATGATGCATGTAGTTGTCACGCCTCAGTAAACAGGCTTTGTTTGATGAGGAGATTCGGAAGGGCTGATGGGAATAGCTGGGTGGTACTTAATTGTATTATTGATGAGCTTATACATGTGTCGACTGATTTGAGTGTGCTGGTCATAAAAAGACAAAGGAATAAAATACATGAAATGTATTTCAAAAACTGTTATCAGACGCTAATCTATATTCATGGAATTGGATCAGGTGTAGGGGCAAAACATGTGACCGTAACATCTATATTTACATCATTTTTGGCATACAATTTGTTAAAATACAGTTTGTGTGCTGCTGGATTTGGCAAAGCGAGGTGCATATCAACGCTATTTGCATCAGTGGAAGGTAATGGCTGTCACATACAGAATATAAAACCATGAAATAAAACATGCATGAAATGCAAGCGGTCTATTCGACAACCAAAGTTATTCTCCAAGTACAAGTCATGAAAATGAAAGAAGAAGATTTGACTTGAAAGTGAATGATTTGCAGGGTACTGGAATTTAATTTGGGCACAAATTGCCTTTAGAGCTTTACAGGTAAGTATCACTCTACATTTTTCCTTCCCATTGTTGCTAGTTGTATCATTTTAGCTTACTCATTCTCCTCCTTTTAAGTGCCTCTATTTGCTGTCATTCGTTCATGTAAAACACACACACACACACACACACAGAATTGAAAATTGCCTGGACTGTGTAATCCATCACAGTGAACATGAAGACCTAATTTAGTTGTACCAAGGTTTCTGTCGGTTTTATCATTACTCCACTGTGCCTGTGCTGAGTACATTCATGTCAGTGGGCACATTATATCATCCTTTCTTCCTGTCAATCACATGACACGTACAGCCTTCTCCAAGAATGAACACATCAGATCCCTGCATTGTCTTTGCAATTAAAGGCACACTTGGTGCGCTGTATTTTCTGTTGTACCGTTAAAACACTTTTTTTTGTCGTTGTTCAAAAGGTACCAAGTCATCTCATTTTCTTTGTGGCTGGTTATCGCCAAGTTAGATGCTTCACCATGCCCTTCTTTTCCTTAACACTTCCATGTTGCTTTGACAGCACTGACTTATGAGCCAAACACCACATGAGCCCCCCTCAGTCAGAACTGCTTAATCATGCACTCAGTGGGAATTGCCCAGCCCTGGGACTGATTTAGGAGCCCGTAGCTTTGGGTGTTAGAGTTCAGCGTCACATCATTACTTTTTACACCTTACATTGATTTGTTTAGCGGGGTAACAGGCCTTGTTGTGGTCCGCAAAGGGATCAAATATATACAATGAGAGTGCAGTCAATGGCACTTTCCATGGACACCGCACTGTGAGGTGGTAAGGAGGGAAATAATCCCCAAGACCTGCTCTTACACGGACAATATATTCTCCGATGTTCCTCTCTGCACATGTACAATACCTTAACTTATAAGATTTCTGGTAGTTTTATGTGTGGGCGTCACATGGGAGCTGATTTTACGTTGCAGCATTTTTCTTTTCCCTGGGCCGATCGTAGCTATCGTGGGCAAAGAAGCAGCAACATTCCTGGATAATGTACATATATGACTGTACAGTAAATTGCTGTTTTACATTGCGTAAGCCAGCCAACATATGACATGCCTACAAGCTGCATAAATGGCATAAATCAGCATGTTTCCAATGTCAAGCTATTCCTTGAAGGTATCTGCACTGGAAGACTGAAAATAAATCAACCTGGATGTTGTGACGAAAATAATGCATATATTTAACAATTATTATTTCTTTCATCTTTATACAGAACGTGTTTCTCTGATCTATGCAACAGCATACGAATGCACCATCGATCTGGGCTTTGATTACATTACTAAGCAACAGCAGCGTATCTTTAACAAAACCATTTTCTTTACTGACGCAGAGTGGCACGCAAGCATCGACTAATCTAGCGGGAACCGTCATATCGAATACACGAGACATCGAATACATTGGAGACCCATCTGTGAATGACAAAAACCACACCATGAGCCAGAGGCTGGAAATGTGAAGGAAGCTAAAGCTTAAAAAAAAATGGCAAATTACAGGTGCATCAATCATATAGCTTGCTGGCGCCTCCAGGCCCTTATTTTTGCGGCGGAGCAACAACTAGCACTAGCAGTGCTCCAATGGGTATTTTCCTGACCTTGAAATTAGTTTTGCTCACCTATTCTTGTAGCCGTTGCGCAGGTGGGAGGAGAGGCTCCAACAGCTGGGATACGCAATGCCTGTTGTTGGCATTTTGGTGGAAATTGGATCATAAACTAACACCAGGCTGCTACAGAATAACCACACACACCTCTACACACATCAGACTGGTCGGCTTTAACTCAGTGTTCTGTTGTTTATTGTCTGGTTACCGGAGCATAAACACAAAAAAATCATTTCAGCGGTGAATGTTTAATTCTTGAAATGCATTACGGTGCTTTATCACATTTCAAGACGAGATGGGGCATTATTTGTTTCAATCTAATTAACTGTAAAATAAATAAATCAATTAAAAAACACACCATCTGCGTTTGGCTGCAGATTATTGGTGCTGTGTGTTCACGTCGTGCCACTCTGCACAATTCAAACAAAAACAAAATCCAAACCAAATTATTTCCCAAAAAAAGGGTCTTTGAATTTGTTGAGCTGTTGTCTTCATGCGTCAAGCAATGCGTTTGTGTCCATTAAGGCAGAGCACGGACCAATCGGCGGCCTGTGAGGAACTGCGGATAGCCACGAACGTGGCTTATGTGTGTGGAGAGACGGAGAGGCCACTGTTTAAAACAACAATGGCGGCTGCTAAAGAGCTTAGTGTAGATGCTGCAATAGCTTTAGTTATATCAGAACTGCAGTGTATTTCTTCATTGAAAGAAGTGCAAAACAGCTTTTCTTGAAAAGATGTTTCCACTATCTCTCAGAGCCGCTTCAGCAAGAGTTTGAAATCAGCTGCCAAGTATTTTTTTGACATTGCCTGTGCTTTTCCAAAGTGTTTCCAACAACGGCTTCTCAGATGGTTCTATGTAACAAACCATCTGGCGGGTCAGGTTTGCACCTTCTGCTGCTGCACATGCATGAACCTATCGGTGCGCTTGCAGACTCCCACACGGATGAAAGGTGTGTCCAATCAGCTCGGGCTATGATTATGGCAGAGTGCCGCAAAGCAGGACTGCAGGTTTAGTTCCCTAGACAACAGCAATCAATAAAGCATTTTAACGCTCACAGGAAGGGGAACAAGATGTCGCAGCCATCTGGAACTGGTTATGGTATTAATCCATTTGGGAAGGCACGCTCCCCACATACATCAACTACAAACACAACCGATTCAATAGAACAACACGAGTGTCTCAAGACCCCATTGCAGAGAACATGTCACAAATGATATTGTTGTTGTTCTATTCCTTGAGAGAGTTCCTTTCACCGTGAGTTGACATTGTAGCCACGAGAGGACAAATACAACTTGTAGCCTGACGCCTGTATACCAGCAAACTTATTTTACTGCATACGTGTTTGCTTATGAGCATATTTGTAAGCCTGCAAATGGAAACTTAACTGTGTTATTATGATCTGATCATCCTGCCTTTCATGCTTACATTTGTATTGAAGTTGCATTCTAGATACGAAGCGTATGCTGTATATCAATAACTCCATGCATTTTCCTTTTGTGTTCAATACAGGGCCACCATCCAGGGTTTTGCAACAAAGAACATGACTCATTTCACTTAAGGGCAATACAAAGACTATGAAATTACTTTTAACACATTTTGTAACTTTCCATTCGCCTGAGTTTTATTTGTTTTCTATTTTTAGTTTTAAAGTCACTGAGTATTTGAATAGTTTACAGAAATAAAGTAGGATTGCGTAGGGCTAGAATATTCATGCACAGTCATGCTCATGTTTCCTCTGAAAAAAAAGATGTAAAAAGGTTTAACTGTAACAGCATTGATTCTCCCTTGATTCATTGGGAGCCGCAAGAAGATTGCAGTGATGGGAAAATATTTGTTTTTTTAGAGGTTCACTGTTGCAACAATGCACACATACAAACCTGCATGTGCCAATATCCTCCAGAGAAATGGTGGATAATCGCCGTCAGTGAACATTGGACTTAAATTCACTGGGTTGCCGGGAAGAATTATTGCTAATGTTGTTCCATGTTTGTTGGTGGTGTAAACAGGCATTTGTTTGCTCGATCAATATAACACCGTGTCAACTTTGGCATGTGACAATACATTTTGTCAATATTGTGTTTACAGTTTGTTCAGCCGCCAACAAGAGAATGAAAAAAAAACTATTTTTAGTGTGTTGGTATTCTACAGTGTAGCCAACAAGCAACAGGTCACGTTGACTTTTAGTGACGGTGTTGCAAAGTTTTTGCAACAGCGGTGCTGAGAGCGATACAACGCGCTTTTCAAACTCAAAGAATCAAAAAGTCTGTCGACACCAATGTCTGTATGAGAAGAGACTGTGAAGGAGAGAAGAAAGATTGAATGGGAGCAGAACAGACAGGACCTCGAGGATAATGGCTTTTACTGCTATTCTTGGATGAAGCATTTCGTATGAGTTGGTCCGCTTTCTCCAAACTACCTTTGCCTTTCACTCTCCCTCTCTCTCTGCTGCCTGGGATTAATAGTGGTCGGTGTGCGCTGCTGGCTTGTGCTGGTCGGTAAACAAGCCACTCGTGCCTGGCTCTGGAGCACTCCATTAGGGAGCCAAGTACCTTCTGTTTTTCTTACACACTGGATGCACAAATATAATAAAGCTCCATGCAGCAGTTTAGGATGCAGCAGCAGTCTGTGGTGAAATGGAGCAGATTGAAGATGTATGTGTCCAGGTATTGGGACAGACAGAGATCCCTCCTCAACAAATTACTCCCATCCTATACACCCGTGCGGAACACTTTGTCTGTACAGCTATACACGCGCCCATGGGCAGACACTTCAAATACAAACGCACTCAGACGCGCACGCTAAACCATTACATGCCACATCCTGTAGCAGATTATATCAGTGAGCAATTTCGTGCTCTCTGGCATCATCCGGAAGAACAAAACTGCGCGGTGGAAAATAAAAGCCTTATTGAACGATATGAGATTGGGGAAATCACAGGCAGTCGCAAACCTCCATAAAAAGGTTTCGGAGCGGGCACAGATGATAAGTAAGTCAGCCCGGACTTGTAATTTAGCTCCCAGAGAGGATACTGCTTACCACACAGCTCTGGTGCAGAAAACACCGAATAAATCATTCTTCGATTTACACCTTATTTTTGACGGTTCACCCTCAAATTGCATGTGAAAAGTAGCCTTTCGTGTTGTACTACATTTATAAATGTATTTATTTGTATTTGACAAAAAAAAAATGCAAATGCTTGCAGAAGGCTTTATGTGTACAACCTTAGCGTCTGCTTATATGGTTCACACGCCAACGTTCCACATCTTACACATCTCTTTTCTTTTGTCACTCCTGAGCCTTATAGAAACCGTAACTATATATTTTTCCACACTTTTTTCCCATCTCTGTTCACCTAGTTCCTTAAATGCACCGTGTAGTTCAGATATCAGGTTTAGATATTATTAGGGTTATTATTGAATAGAGTAAGTATTTTCAATGTTGACACGTTTTTTGAAATATATAGAAATATATACACACATAAATATACTGTGTGTATATGATCAATTATATACATCAGGCTATGAATGATATATGAACAAACCCCTGTATAGAAAGAAGGTGTATGTAAGTAATACTGAAGTAGAGATTTGTGGCGTATGAGTGGGAAAAAAACGTACATACAATTTGCCAGATGCTACAGATAAATAGGGTAAAATATATATATATATATATATATATATATATATATTAATAATGGTCTTTCTGATATTGTTTGTTTAAAGTATGCTTAACTAATGGCCACATTTTGGAGGATTCAGGAAAATCGTCAAATAGTCAAATCTTTTGTATACTTTCTTTCCATGAGTCTGTAAGAAGACATTTATGGAAGCAAAATAGCCCAAAATCTCAAAACTGACCGGTGGATGAAAAACAATATTTTCCTCGAGTGTCTTTAAGGTGAACTTTAAGTTTATTGTCAGATTTGGGGTTTCATCTGCCTACACAGGTTAAGAAAAACAACAGCAGGATGACAGCAATGACAAAAAGGTCCTACCTTTGTCTAGCGTGGGGAGAAAGGGGAAAAAAGAAGAAGTCAGACGGTGTTGCCGAGAGCCACTGAGCAAAATCATTAGGGGGATTCATTTCTCCATGAGGGATAATAGCTTCAAGGTGTGAGTAACACAAGAACAGTCTCACAGAGTCCCAGCTTTAATCCACTACCACATTTGACATACTGTTTGTCTCAGTGCCTCCCTTTGATCCAACATCACACAGCGGAAGGTGATGGATATCCAATGCAAGGGTAAACACTGCACCATCTCTCTGCTGGGCATTCGGCTCAGCGCCACGGAGGGGTTCCAGTCACGCGTGGAGCGGGAAGAGACAAACCGTCATCACGATGTGTTGCATTTGTGATCGATGGTTACAGTCGTAAAACCATTGGATTCCCCCGCGCGGCGAATGAGACACCGGCACTTCTCCCGCCCTCATTTACGCCACTTGGTAACTCGGCGTGGATAACATATTTTCAATAACACCTTTGGTTACCTGAGCACGTTCTGCTCGTTAGTCTCTCGACAGCTGTGGCTTCATCTTCAACGCTGTGACTTGTGGGAAAACTGGGCGATGTTGTAAAATGTCCATGTATATGGATATACACGTTTGTGTGTGTGTGTGTATACTACACACACACACACACACACACACACACACACACACACACACACACACACACACACACA
>NC_136650.1:15886387-16076387 GCF_949748355.1 Melanostigma gelatinosum | reverse complement strand
CCCTCTTCATCCCCTACGCGGTTTAAAATGATGTGGTTTTTGCAGCCTTTCTTCCACGTCTAAAGGTGTGTTCTGCAGTTGAAATATTTAGCAGCTTAAATATTTATTCATTCCCTGATGAACCGTCTACTTAGCTTAGCAGGGTACCTTTATTTCATTTTTGTCTATCTGCATGAAGCATAGTTTCATGCTTACACCTAGAAAATGGAGGTATGTATTTTGGGGTATATTGGGGTATATTATTTATGTACAACACCTATGCACTCAGTCTCTTGCTGCTTTCACATTCACAAAACATTAGTTCAAATGTATGAAATGTATGAAAAATGAAAAGAACATTAAAGGTGTGAAAACTAACACAAAGTACGATAAGGTCACTTACCCAACTACTCTGTGGGCACACTCCAAGTCCATGAAGACAAAAGAATAGTACGGATGTCTCTCATCCACACATATACATCAAATCAAGGTGATTTTTACCTCAAAATCAGTATTTTGTAGAGTTTGTTTGGAGTTGTGTGACCTTGTCAAGAGGAGTTGAAGGACCCGAGGTTCTTACTAATCTCACTCAGGCTCGGCCATGTCTTGCTCTAATGGACAATCAGCACTCTTTATCTGGCTGACATTTTCCTCCAGGTGATCAGCTGCTTTGTCTATGCGCTGGAGTGATGTTTAGGCCTGTGATTACGCCGTGACCTTTAGCTTGACACGGAGATAAACAACACCAATAGCAGCTAAATAACAATCCGTCCACAGAATAGAGACAGAGCGTGACGAATAACACTGTGAAAACCACGCCTACCGGAGGAGAAAACAATCTGCGCCACAACAAGGAACAACAGGGCTGAACCGCTAACAAAGTGCCAGTAGCTACTTAAAAATGTAAAATTGCAGCATGTCGATAGATGAAATTAGCACCCTATTTCTACCAGGGGTGCCGTTGATAACTAAAATGATGATGGGATGGGATGGGACAGGTAAGCTGTTAGCAAGCTAATGTTAGCTTTGCGTTAGCAAGTTACTGTAGTTAGCTTTCTGGTGTAACCACATCCCACTAACACAAGCTGCATACTGTGAAACTGCTTCAGCGTAACTTACAGAAATATAGTTTCTACACTGACATTTGGACAACTTGCTGCAAACGTAACATTAGGCATGTCCACAGCTTTTACCATTCTTCCTGCTGATGCCTCACATTTTATTGCATGTATCCTCTGTTTTTCGATTTTGGCAGCTGATGAAGAATCCGGGAATTCCGTGATTTTCTTTCTGCAGGTTAAAGTTGCGGAGCACGGAGTTAAGTTATCCGGTTTTTCCTTCAGGATCCAAAAGGATGACCTCATGGCCATGTCACAGGGACTCCCTGGGGTTCCCGTTGCTCTCGTCCAATGAGGCACCAGTGTTGTGGTTTGAACCAACACTCAGGTGAGATTTTGACGCCTAATTGGGGGTTGGCGCAATTTCACAATCTAGGCTTTCAAAATGACATGCAGGCCCCCCTCTTTGTTTCAACCACACGGTGAAGTCGCAAAACTTTTGTAAAGTCAACTTTTTACAGCGTTGCTCGTGCAGATCTCTTCCATAACCCCATGGCTTCATTCGTCTCCAAGCCGCCCTCCCAAAGGTTGTTGGTTTAGCCGCTTCCTTTCCTCTTTTTCCTCTCACTTTTCTGTCTAGCTCTCCCTCATTGATTTCTGCAATCTGAATCTGCTACCCAAATTAGTGCGATTCTCCCGCTGCTGAATAATCATGTGTGCACTCATTAACACTTTGTACAACAAATAAAGTAAACCACCCACATCAAGGCTTTAATTGCCACAACAACTCAGCTTTTACAGAGACAACTGCATCTCTCCTGATCGATTATGACGAATAAACTGCCCAATTGATCGAAGATTTACATTACATTTTTACATTAGGTAAAGAAAGAAAAAGTAAAGGAAAACACTGTGTGCAACAAAACAACTGTTGAGGCAATTGCATCCTTTAATTTAAAACCTTCTGCATGAATCCGAGCACATACTTTACATTCCATGCAAACTTATTCCTACTCTTAATTTGCATACTTGACTTCAAGCTGGAATGATTCCCTGATAGCAATAAGGAGAAGATGGATTGTGCAAACTTCATCTCTGCATCTAGGCTATAGCAGTGAATAGCAGCTTGATTACTTCCATCTCTCATTATGTTACCATCTTTTATTTGTCTCTGTTGTTTCACACACTGCACTAGCCATTGAAAAAAACCTGTACATTTTGAGCCTGCCTTGTCTGCTTTCTCTGTCCAAGCTTATTTTGAAAGGACAAACTAATTAATCAACAGTTGTTTTTGTTGAATGACTCAATAAAGTAATTGGTCATTAAGGCAGCTGACGCTCACAGACATTTTTAGATTTGTCTGTTAATTTACTGTGACATTGCAGGGCTGCATAGACTTTGATGCTGAATAGCAGTTTAATTTGTCCAAATTGTCTGTATGAGAAAGGATACAAACTGAAGGATAACAACATAATAATAGGATTAAAAGTGAGGTTTGTGAGGCTGTATTTAGACATAGCCATGCTACAGTAAGATGCTAGCATGCAGGTAATAGCTATCTTGTTCACCAAATTAGTTTAGCGTAACATGAAGACATTAGTCCTTGGATTTTAACTTGTTTCTCTCTTTCTCTCATGTTGATACAGAACAATTTTGCCTATAAACAGGAGGTGGTAGAGTGGAAAAGAGACGCGGTTCAGTCTAAAACACCCCTTTAAAAATGTCACCACATGAGATGTATCACCTCTATCTTGTTATAGATTGTTAAAATTAACATCCCTTTAAGTCAAGTGCTCTACAAATAAATGATTGTTCCTTCCGTGCTCGAAAACATCCACTGGGGGTATGAAGCCTTACACACAGTCGCTGCTTTGAATTTTGTTCCAGCCCACACCCAATCAGTTACACACAGTGTGTGACTGATGAAAATGACATGAGATGACAAGCATGGGTAAAATGTTAGCAATGTAACGAGACTGTGACGACCCCTCCCATCCACTAGGTGTCTGTGTCCTGTTTGCTGCCCACTCTGTCTTTCAGGATGTTGATCGGCAGCTAACGAGCCCCACCTGAGCATGCTGGAAATGGACAGCTATAAAGATGTACCACTGGAACATGGCGAGGTGCCTCACCTCCTCTCCTATCTGACTCGCACGGCTGCTGCTTCATCTGCTGCTTCTTCATAATAGGAGAATACAGAAAGCGGGAGTCCGTGAATTTGTCGCCACGGTACAGTTTACTTTTGAGGGACGGCTATTTAAGAAGAGAAGAAGAGAAACCGTTTTTATTGTCATATACACATACATGAAATTTGACTTCTGCATTTGACCCATCCCTGTATATAGGGAGCAGTGGACTGCCATGATAGGTGCCCGGGGAGCGTTCTAGTGCAAGCAAAATGTGTAGATCACATCCAGTGACATATTTAAGATGGAAAAGTCTTACATCTGTGTGTGTGTGTGTGTGTGTGTGTGTCTTTCTGTGATAATAAGGGCAACAGTGTCAGTGATGTGCAGACAAACGGGAAACTGTTTCATCCTTCGATGTCATTTTCTCTAAAAAAAGAGTGGTCCTTGTAGGCTCACATTCCACTCACACTCATTTCCCCTCAGGCTTTCATCTACACGGACTCATGGGTGCCAAAGCAGTCACACAATGACACCTATTTCTCTGATTTGGTGCACGCTTGTGTGTGGGTGTGTACTTGAATGTGTAAGTATACGCATTTAAATGTGCACATGGACAGTAAGTGTGTGCATGGTGTGACCAAAGAGAGACATGTGTGACACATGGCCGCAGTAAATTGGATTGAAGATGTTAGAGAGATAATGACTCACTCGCCGCAGTGTCGTTTCCACACAGTGAACTGGACAGAATAGGAAAAGGCCTTTGGTGAGAAGAAAAACCATCAAAGCGGTCAATTCTATGAGGAAATATCAAAGGAAGCTGTATCCCGTCTGCAAATGAGAATACTCTGGCAAGTCGGCGTATTACAGTGCGGCCGACCAGTCACCACAAAGCCTGATTAAACATTAAAGAGGAGGCGGGAAGACATGAGGAGGAAGAAGCTAGACAATGCCCTTTTTCTTTACTCAAACTTCCAGTATTCTGCTCCAAAGCAGGTGCCTCACGAAGCAGCCCATGCAATATTATCCTCACGCTCCTTCCACCAGGGATTTGTCTCTGGTCTCGTCCCAAGTAGGTGGAAGAATTGGCAACAACAGTGTCTGGATTCTGATTTCATTGAGAGGGAAAAGAAAAGAAACGCAATACACTGCTGACTTCTGTTTCCCAAATTAATTACAGTCTTGGATGGAGCAAAGACAAACTCCTCACACCTCCTGAAGTCAATCAGCACTGTGTATTAATTGAGAATGAAACAGAGCAAATGAAAAAGAAGACAATGGTTTCCTGTTGAATGAGGTACTGCAAGAGCGGGTATGCACGCACGCACACACACACACACGTCATCCCAGTGAGGCGGTGTGTTGTACTTATTTGCCACACGACTAAGGATGTTTGGAATTTGTTGTCGACTCAGTATGTTTCTCTCTGCAGAACAAATACATCATAAACAACATCAGACAAGTACATAAATGGACAACAGCAGACAATCGTGTAAATGCATGTCAGTGGCATGTGAGGAGGGGGAAGGGAGGAGTCCTGAAGGGAAAAAAAGCTGCTTGTGAAGCACTTAGTGTCAGTGGACAGTGACCTGTAGCTCCTCCCTGAGGGAAGGAGCTGCATGAGGTGATGAGCCGGATGTGAAGGGTCGGACACTGTCTTTTTTGTTTGCTTTACACTTCTGCGAGTATGGTGGTTTGCCTATAATTTTGGATTCCTTGTTAACAATTCGCTGTCATTAGTTTGACCGTCTGTCCTGCCGTACAATACTGTAAGAGATGATGTGACGATGGACTCAATGACAGCAAAGTTGCACAACTGTGTACACACACAGTGCATATCCCTTGTCTGTGTACTGCAGTATTGTGCATTATTGACTTTTCCCAGTAAACGGTTACCAGCTGTTGAAACTGCAGTCTAAAAAGCCAGATGATACATGACACCATCCAGATAGAAAAACTGTGCAGATGACGTCATTGAACGTTCCTGCTACAACTCCAGGAATGAATAACTCCTTCCTCATTCCTATAAAAAAATTAATATTACAGTCCTAACGCGATGCATTCGTCCGTCCGTCGTAATAACGTGAACATATCGATGGCAGTGCCAGCACCACCTGCATGCATGCCATGTGCACACTCGCACACAGTCGTCAAATGAGACAGTGGGCAATTACAAGTCCTCGTACTGGTTGACCGACGTTTAATACTTGATCAAGGTTGTCTCGTACAAATACAAAGTCAGATACACATAAAAGACAACCCTGCAGGAGACAAATAGCCCACACGAAGCCATAAATTGCATAGAGCTGCCGTCGTCTCAAAGCTTCGATTGATTCATTGACTGTGTCTGGCATTCCACAGCAGCATTTGTCAACCGTCGATTCATCAATATAGTCATCGCTAAATCTACCACTGTATTTGGGAATAATGAGGTACACACTTTTCTCTCACAACTGCATGACCTACAGCTACTAAAGCAGGGTCACTGTATTGTAGTATTGTTGTACCATTCAATTTGTCCAAATGTTGGTTTACGTCCCCTACTGAATGTTGACGACAGCCACAAGAAAGCATTCTGTCAGTCTACATAAAACCAGTTCTAACATTGTATTGTCTGAGCACTTTATTTCTTAAATATATACATTTATCTTGATTCTACATTTCAAGGCCTGGCTTGCCTGAGATGGAAGATTTAGCTAGTAATGCCTTAAAGGGATAGTTTGGACATTAGGTAAATGTTGGCTCATGGATCAAAGCTCCACTTGGGTGTCCGATGTTTACAGATTCCCCTGAAATTAGGTGAGAACAAAATGAGTTGGAGCGCAGGTTGGGGCACACATAATTACATTTCTAGCCACAACACACCACTCGCATTTCTACCCAGACAAGGATGGAATTATCAGGGAAAGACTGCAGACATTGAATTGCTAAATGTAACAAACTGAAAGACATGAGTACAAGCTTTGTAGGATGATAGTTGACTACATGACTGATACATGATACATTCAGGAATCTGCAATTTCTCTAAAACTGCGACAGGCGGATTTAAAAGATGATTGCTGCAAATGCTTGAAAAAAATTAATAAATAAAAAAAATGGCTTCAGGGTGGTGATTTAAATTTCATTTCTTTTTGAATGAGATATTCCACTGAGTCACTTCTGATATAATCAGCAGTGCTGATGTCACTGTGTTTGATTCAGCCTCACATTTGCCTCCAAAAATGAAACGAAGTCAAAGTGACAGCTGGCTGCCTGAGGCATATTTGGACCCCTATTACCCTCGGCATGTGGAGAGGAGTGTGGGTTTTACCTTTTAATGGATGGTTGGGGCGGACTGTACAAACTTATCTGACTTCCCCCCCCTTTTTTTCTTTCTGACCGTTATTCCCTCACGTGAGACCTGCTTGGCAGCCCAAAATATCCACAACAGACGTCACACGCCGACGCAAACGCACCGAGACTCATGGACTCTCAGGCTTTGTTGAACTCAGAGAACAAAACACACGCACACACAATGATTATGTAAAACGTGTTTCCACATGGAACATCAGTCCCAGTTTAAAGTGAGTCTAAGGCAGCTTGTAGGATCCTTTGAATGTTGTATGCGTGTGTTGGGGGTTTACATGTAGGGGAATCTCGTGTACTGTTACATAATTGTGATCTGTGTGAACAATATTGCATCTTGTTTACATGTGGCTACTCAGTACCAGATTTGTTTTATTTGTGTTCAGAATATCTTGTATTGTTGTATGGAGATGGGAACATTGTTGTTTCATACAGAGCTGTATGCTCACGCTTGCAGGCTCACCTTTTCTTGTTTTACAGTTACCCTGGTGTCGGCTGAACAAAATCTATTTCTGCAACACTGACTTATTCTGTTAAGAGAAAGGTTTTCACACAACTGCATGGCCAGAATTACAGCAATACTCATGTGCAGCCACTGAGCTGTGATAATGAAGAAAATAATACCAAACAGATATTGTTTCTAAATTGTTTTCATTTGGTGGATCATATCATTTTATACTCACCTATGAAGAACAAGTGCTGTCACAAGATAGTCCTTAATGCAATAACCCTCGACAGCACCTGACCTCTGTCTATCAGAGATCGCTCAGCTTGACTGTTTCTAAAACATACTCCACTCTGTTTTGCTCTTTAAATAACCGTGCACAATATGTGTTGTACTCTCACATTACAAATAATAAATCTGCAACAAATGTGCACACTTTCCTATTGTATGTTATCCTATGGTTATATTTTAGTTGTAGTAGTTTGGTATATTCATAATGGATTCTAATTCATTCTTGATGTTGTGTATTCTTGTGTTCATATATATTTACGGTGTATAGTGTTGATATTAATATTTAGCCTTCTGTGTATTTACTGTTCCTGTGTTATTCCTGGATAACCTTACACAATCATTTTCCAATTCCTTTCCATCCATCCATTCACCCACCCACTGTATAAAAGATCTATAACGTCTTTGTTGTCATTTCATCAAAGAACCACTTAAGCAATCCAGCACTGTTGCGTAAAGTACCACAGTATTTTGAAATTGTATGATATTAATCACTCTGCCCGAGTCTGTGTCACTTATTTTAAACAGAAGCTATTACAGATAATATGAACATTCATTCGTTAAGCCTGACAAAAGACATTTGATTCCTCAGCGTATAATTTAAATAAAAAGTGAAACAGTGAAGGGTGAACACAGTGATTCATTCTCAGGCCCATCGTTATGGGAGCACCCCAGGGGGGCAGCTTCAGGGACTTTATGGGAAAGGCAGCGTTATTACAGAGTATTAAAGCCTATGACTGGTTGAGTGAGTTCAGTAGGGATACAAATGCAGCAATTGATTCTGTTCTTTGAGCCGATGAAAAAATGTAACCACTTGTGCTAGAATTTCAAAATAAAATGGAATTATTGTTTTAATACTGGACAGTTCAAAGAAATAATTAGTCGTCCTGTCCACCCAATTTGTTTTCTCTGGCCTGGCAGCGGGTCCGTCACTGCAGGCAAGACACGATAAGAGGAAGACTTCATTCACTGAAGACAAACAGTTAGAGATGGACTGCTCCACTTCTCTGTTTCCATGAGTGTACGAGTGAGTGCGACCGCCTCGGTGGGTAGACACAGCAGCAGGTGATGCATGGACAACCTGTCATTAGTAATGTCCCTGAATTCATTATTTGCCTTTAGATTTGCAGCCATACAGTACATGGAGGGTTAATACCACATTTCAGATTAGTTTAGTCCAATAAACCAGCCTTTGTCAGGAAAGTCCTTTTCTTCAACACATTTTCGCTTCTTAAAGACCTTCAATCAATCACCATTAGCATACCTCTTGGCTCTTGTTCATTCAATTAATTAAATTCAATAGCCCAAGTCAAAACCTCATGTTGTGCTATCTATTATCATTCAATAACAATGAAAAGGCTTTAAACTTCAATATGCTGCACATCCAGCAGCACAAAGCACAAATAAATTAGGAAGGATGAAAGAAATCAAACATTTGGGAATGTGTAATTGTCATTCTAACTGCTTTGTTTGCCGACACACGTATCTGAAAAGACTTCTGAGGTCCCGAGAAGTAAAGTTCAGCAGATGGGAGAGTAAAGCCTGCAGCAGGTGGCTTCTTTTCTTTCCACATGTACCCTTTCACTTTCATTACAGCCTGCAATGCAAACACGGAGTCACAGCAAATGGGCTCATGGAGCTCATTTTTTACGATGAGGAACAAATTAATACTAACTCAACGTTCTAGCCAGCCACAACAGCACTGATTTATCACATTAAATACTCTGTGTGGGTCGCTTGAATTCTCGCCGAAAGGTTAATTGCCTGTATTCATAAACCAGCAGCCGATGTTTACTTAACATTTCCTTGATGCGGAAGAATATGAGATTTAGAAGTTCATTTCATTAAAGTTGAAGTTTCCGGTAACAGTCTTGCAATCCGATGTCCTGTTTCAAGTTGACTTTATGGGACCATGAAACGCATCTGCTCATTCTTTATGGACTGACTGATTGCTGAGCCAACCCGTGATAAACGCATAACAGCTTCAACTCCCAGCCAGACATTTACACAGTAAATCCACTCGCCCGAATTGGAGCTTTACTAACAAAAAATAAGAGATTGAACGCTATTATAAACCACTTCTCTGGCATTATGACGTATTTAATACAAACATGAATAAATACACTGCATTAACTACTCTTCATCTTGTTTCGAGTGAAGTGTGTAAAGAGACAACAGGGAGTGTTTTATTCGCGCACTGTAGAAGGTAAAATGTGGATGAGAACTAATAAATACATGTAGGTTTGGGTAAAAACAACTTGTCTACAGAAGTAATACTTCTCAAACTCACTTAAAGGAATTCATTGATTCAGCATGTCTGGTCTCACCCAGGGCAGACCGTTCTGAAAGCGTGGAGGCGTTGATCGAGTAAGGCCAATCACCTTTACTTTTCAAACTCGACTTTGGCAGAAAAAAAGGCCCGGCCAAAAAACAAAAGGAGACTGCACACTCACCCTCAGGGGGGATTGAGAGGTGTGTGCTACAGCCGGGGGCCACACTCAGCAATTAAAACCATCAGTGGAAACTTGCAGGTCTGGTAATTATTCATTCTTCCATCATGAATGTGTAAGACAACGTATTTCTCTTCTG
This sequence comes from Melanostigma gelatinosum, assembly GCF_949748355.1. Classification (NCBI taxonomy): domain Eukaryota; kingdom Metazoa; phylum Chordata; class Actinopteri; order Perciformes; family Zoarcidae; genus Melanostigma; species Melanostigma gelatinosum. The sequence continues at coordinate 16,066,557 of NC_136650.1, read as the reverse complement.
CCCGACCCTCTGCTATTAAGAGTAGTTGTTAGTGCAGGGACAAAGGTATTCCCACCCATGAACGCTGTCAGCAGTAAACACTGAAGTAAAACCAAAGCGGGAAAATGATCATGTCCATTTCCCAAATGAATCAGATGTATGATCCCTCACTGGCTTCCCAAACGCTGCCAGCTGTGTTGAACTGGTAGGTGGCCCCAACTTGAAACGAGGAACCTGCGGTGGTGGTTGAGTACCCTGTCTTCTGTACTAATGTGGCTGCCAGGGCTCTCAGTACTAAGCAAATCAATTATTGATACTGTAGCTTTGTTCTTTTGCAAAAGACAAACTGAGAATGATTTGTCAGGGGAACTTTGTATGTAATTTATAGTACTTTCACACAATAGCTATGCTCCACATTTACTCAAAGAATCATTTCCAGATAATATGCGATATGCTTCTGTAGCTGCTACATGGTATACAGAGTAGGGGTGTAACAATACGCGTATTCGTATTGAATGTTCGGTACGAGGCTCACGGTTCGGTACGCTTTCTTCTTTTTTTTAACCTTCATTTAACCAGGTAGTCCCATTGAGATTAAAAATCTCTTTTGCAAGGGAGACCTGGCCAAGACAGGCAGCAACACAAGAAACACATAGACAGAAAAACACAAGTTAAAAGAAATTAAAAGTTATAATACTAGTATAATATAATAATAGTAATAGTATAATAATGCTAGTGCATTTGGAAAATGCAGAAACTTAAATTGTGGGAAATATTATGTTTTCGGTGGAGCCACTGTTCTCAAACTGGCAACCCACATGACGTAACGGACATCACCTGACCACTGAATGGGAGATGAAGAGCCACGTTCACTCAGGTTTAGTTCCATCATTGTTCATACTACAATGATGATGGAGAAGATGTAAGTAACAATACTACATGACATTTTTTTAAGGATCAGTTTTTGTTTTTTATGCTTATGTGTTGCTAAGAAGACACCCCCAGAAGATGAGTCACTCAGGTATAGTTCCATCATTGTTCAAAGTCAAAGAATAACTTCATGATGTTAGTTTTAATGAATAAATATATTTTAAAATCAAGTACATTTCTCTGGCATTTATAGTTTTCTACTGTACCGAAACGTACCGAACCGTGGCTCCACTGTATCGTACCGAACCCACCCGTGAATTTTGTGAACCGTTACACCCCTAATACAGAGGCACACGTGTCACGTGATTACATGGCTTTGTCCAGGTCTTTGAGAGTTACAAGGTTACACTCACTCTGACAATATTACACAATATGTTTATAAGCATTACACAATTTTTATTTTACATCATAACTCAGGTGAGGTGGTCTGAGTTATAATGAACACAATGTTTTGCTACAAATATAATATTATCGCCAGAGATGCATCAGAACTTTAATTTCTTTAAAAAGAAATCGGGGGGGGCTTTAATCCCTTTTTGCACTTTTATACATCAGACAGATATTTGGCCTGGACTACAAAGTGCGTCTAACCACATACATTGTGATTTGCATAACTGTTTTGCCTAAAAGCACCGTCTTTTGCCCGACAAGGGAGTTCTATTCTGAACATAAAACAAACAGTGCCTCGACAAGTGGATAGGATTTGAAAGGGGTTTTCTTCGTATGTCTGCACATGCTGTACCGGAGTGCCTCTTGACTTTAAGGCTTTTTGAGAAAGCCTTTATCTGTAGTTAAAGCTTGGTCAACTTTGGAGAATGGCTGCTGTAAGCAGCTACTCTTGGCCTTTCACACACACTCTTGTCCTCCAAGTTTAAATGTCAAGCCCACATTAGCTTGTGAAGCCCTGCATGGATACAACTAAATGTCTGACAGCACACAAACAAACACACACACGCACACAAATAATACAAGACACACTACATCAAGATTTCATCACACAGTGCAAGACACAAAACACATCGTATATTTGCTTCCAGTATTTGAATGCTATGAGGTTACAGTCGATGTATTTAATATATAACATCCAAGTGAGAGGTTGCAAGCACACACACACACACACACACTTGTCCTCAACCTGTCATAGACCAGCCACCTGTCATACGGTCACGGCCAGAGGAGGCAGCAACGATGCGGAACAACAAGGCAAGAGCACGATTCCTCCACACTCATACAGTATGCACACTCATACGGAACCTCAATCCAAACACTGCCTAAACCACACACGTATCCTCTGTGGCAGACACCATCTCTCACTTTGACATGGCATCTCATAAGTCAGCTGCCAAGGCTGGGGGGAGGAGATGGAGGGAAGGGTGAGGGGGGGGGGGGGCGGTGGGTGGAGAAAGGGAAGGCAGGTAAAGGGTAGAGGAGGTAGAGAAGGAATAGGGGAGTGCTGGAGCATGATAACCCAATTTGTTAGTGGTGGATAAATAGAGGTCTGGGAGGTAAATCACCGCGAGGAGAGCAAATTAAATAAGTATGGGGAGAAAAGCAGGGAGGGGAGGGGAGGGTAAGGGAGGAGATGGGGAGGATTGGGCAGGAATAAACAACTTGGACTAATGTATATAATGCCAACCGTGCTTGTTGGTGAGAGGCTATATTTCAATATTGAGCATATAAAAAGGCTACACAGACGAATTATAACTGCTACCAACTGAACCAAAGTCATAAATCACTCGTGTTGCAACTGACCTACTTTTAAGACAAGCATTAGTGGGTTGAATATTTCTTTGTCAGCAATGTTTCATCTGTTTCTAGGTGTGTGTGTTTGTTAATTATATTTTGCTTGTCTATTAATATAACGCCCTGTTATACTACATTTTCAACACAGTTTTTTTTGGGAAAGCAGCCTATTTAACAGTTCTTACACACACTTGTGTACTCAAGAAATCCATAATAAAAAGATCCAGAACGTCACTCACTCAACTTTGTCACTGTGCGCTACCGATTAGCCTCCTGAACAGCATGGCTCAGCACTTTACACTTTGTTCCTTGTTCATCAAAGTCGCTTGCCAAAAATCTTCACTGAAAGTACTTTGTTGTGTCGGCTCTGCATCAAAGTAATGGCCCAAAAGGGATGTGCTGCTGAATTAAAAAGGACAACAAATTACTTCTAGATGATCAGCCTCACGGGGTTATTGAGTCTCTCGCTCGCTCGCTCTCCCTCGCTTCATTGCTCACACACATATCTAATGTATGACAGGAAATTATAAAGCTAAAATGCTCAAAACCACGTCACTACCAAACTGCAAAAGCTTTTGTTGAGAAGGTGAGACAATGCTATAGTGTGGTTATACCATGATTAGTCGAGCCAGGTAAGAAAACACATGACGACCTATTTACACAAATAGCAAATTAGTTTGTTTGTCTTCCCTGTAAAAGGGTATCTGTGCGTCTCTCTTTGACTCTTCCTTACTCTGCGATCTGGATTGAAGGGTCCAGTGAATTACACTGTCTCTGCTGTTTGTGCCCGATGACCTCCTTGACAAACAACTTGCTTGTTTCGTCCTCGGCTTCTTCCTTCCACTGCTGGGACTTTTTAACCTCAATATTTGGAATATTTAATGGGGAGAACTTTATAGCCTTTGTCTACTGTCAGGTGCACTACATGCTGCGATAAATCCTGCTATTGTTGAGCAGCTGTATATAGTGCAGGGGCCTGATGCATTAAACTCTGTGTAGATTCAAGACAAGAAAATGTCCATTCACATTATTTTTGTAAAGCTAGGCGGACAAGCCTCGTTTCCTCCCCGTCAGTTATCCATGAATGGATGTAGAAGTGCACCTTTAAGATATGTTTGCTCATCAGTACAAACCTGTGCCCTCTCTACCACGCATTAGAACTGTCAAACAGAAGAATGGCAAAGACGTGCAATTTCAGCGATTGTGTCGCATGTCTGTGACATTCGCCAACAGCACCAGAGCAGCTTTCATAGACATTGCTGTGACTATTTATAGGCAAGGCAAGTTTATTTGTATAGCACATTTCAACAACAAGGTAATTCAAAGTGCTTCACATGAAACCATTAAAAACAAAGGCAAAAGTAAAGGATGTGATAATATTTCTTCAGGGAGTGCAGTTAGTGACAGTGTGGGCTCCATGGCAGCTCTGACAGCTTGATGGTGAGGCAGGAGTTAACAACAAAGGGGCAGGGCTAAGCAAAGGGTGAATTGAGAACATTTTCCCTAAACTTCATGGAAAAAAACAACACAAATCACAAACAATACAGAACTACAGACTGTCTGCATAATTATTTGCAGTTGTTTGATAATAGTATCAGCGCAATTAGGAGTGATCCCCAAGACAAGCTATTCCCAAATGATCTACAACATACAAAATCAGCCAAGGGTGTTAGAACATTAGAAGGGATTGGCTTATTTACAGTGAGTGCAGGGCTCTGTATTCATCCCGTGCCTTCTGTTCTGTCATGAGCAGACAGCAGCCATCCAAAAAGTGCACTGAACAGCATGAATGGCGTTAAGTTAGCGAACATCAAATGTCAAAGAATGTACGCCCAGAGCACGAGACATACACGCCCAGTAAGCAGTGCTAGGTGAAATGGGAAAGCCTCCAGCACTCACTATCTGCAGCAACGAGAGTTGACGGTCACCTTAAAAAAAACTGCAGGCAGAAGAAGAGGAGAATACAATTATTTTAAAGAGGCTTTTAGATGTGCACCTTATTTTGGCTTTAAGAAATCTGGAATTCAGAGGCAAAACCTTGAATTTTGATGATGTCCTTAATGGCAATTTTCTTGGCGTTCTTGAGTTGTCACATTATGAACCCCTTTCAGAGGAGCACTTAGAAAAAGTAAGGCTTAGAAAGAGTAAGGCAAAAGCGGAGAGGGTCGCTGTTAACTCATTATCAAAGTGATGAGACGCAGAATAACTTCAATCAGCTCTGTGGTAAAAGAGTGCTAATCACCATCCTGGCAGAAAGAGAACATGCAATCTCTTACCCGGCCGGTTATTGGCATACATACTATATGCTTCGAGTGGACAAACTACGGCCCGTGGGGCAACTGTAAGCAACCAATATTCTATAATGATGTCTATTATTATAAATCAAATGTACAGTCCCAGCTGTAATACAGAGTAGAATAATACATTCAGTTGCATCATTATCCATGGGATGAGGGCGATATTGCGATGATGCCTGCAAAAAGACAGGGAGGGAGGCCACGAACAAAATCGTATCCTGTGTCAGACGTTTGAAGTCATTTATTAATTATGCACTCCATGAAGCATAACCATGAAATTAAACTGCACAATGTAGACTCTACCCGAACCGTTTTGAAAGCGACACAGTAGACTGTTTAAATTTAGAATTGCACTACGTCAACAAATGTATATTAATGTGGAAAAGGCAAAAGGACCTACAGCAACAGCACTGTGATAACAGGTGGTGTGAACAGGCAGAAATGAAATACAAAATTCAATTGTATGCCAAAATAAGTGCCAGAATGTTACCGCATCCAATGATCTGCATAAACAACCTCAGCTGCATCATTTAACCGACCACCATGCAAAGGGGTTTGTTTGGAGCAACACAATTACCAGACAAGTGCAGGTGCAAAACATTAGATTGTGCATGATAGAAATGGAATTGCTGCATTAATTCAGATGCTTGATTGTTTTTCCTTTTTGTCTTCCATGGTGCACGTGGCGGCGAGTATGAAGTCAGCAGCAACACTATAGCTGTGAATGTAGCAGTGCATTGTGTGTACAGTTCAGGCTGTCAGTGCATAAATGCTACAACTCCTCTCAAGACCCAAGCCAAGTTCCCGTGTCTCGCTTGCCAGCGGCTGATTAAATTGAAGCGGGTTAGTCCTGACGTTAGCGACAACTTCAGCTCAGGGTCGCTAAACAGCCAGTGTAGTCCGTTCGCTGAATGCACCAAAAAGCACAAACGTGCCAGCGAGAGAAAGAAAGAAAGCCCACAGGGATATATGTTTGAGCAGCCAGGGGGAAATACTTGTCGTTTCTGCCACCCAATCCACCGGCCTTCTATCTTCATCCAAAGCGGGCGAACTACGATGATCACCGCAAAGTTGACGATTCAACTTCAAATAACTTGCATGGTTTTATTTGTGGACGATTATAACCAGGCAACACTGTAAATGACTGTAAATGATGGCAAGTGACAAGAGCAAGGGGAAAGTATAGTATTATAGTTATAACATGTGGTTATAATGTAACTGCAACATGATTGGGAATATTTTCTTTTCTCCTTACGTTAGGTACTCTAGAACCCGTGGAGCCGATTGAAACGCACCAGTCCAGAGTCAAACATTCCTTTTCCCAGCAAACAATCCCTACCAGATAAATACTAACAATCACCCCAACCTTCAAGCATGCTTTTCACTCCATCTTTGTGTTGCTTGGCAACTGTTGTGCTAAATGTCGCTGAAGAAATACATTGCTTGGTGGAAGAATGATTATTTGTCATCAATAAATTATTGCATTTGTTGTTGCTGTGTGTTTACTTTAGGAAACTTTGCCAGGTATATGTCGTCACCGTTTTATAAAAGCACTAAGCCACTTGAGGCTTCTCGTGGCTTGTTGCTTAAAAACACTTTGAAACCGAATGTTTTAATTATAGCGTAAAAAAAAATGGTTGCAAGTTATTGTTAGTAGTTCAAAACTAATGTTCTTCACACTGACTGTATTGCACAACAGTTAGAAGATGACCTTCTCACTCATTGGGAGGAAGCAGTCATGAGAGACTGAATGTCATTTTGGCAGCATCCACCAAAGTTCCATCACACTGAACACAAGCAAGAGTTATTGACGTGCGTGTGTGTGTGTGTGTGTGTGTGTGTGTGTGTGTGTGTGTGTGTGTGTGTGTGTGTGTGTGTGTGTGTGTGCGTGTGTCTGATTGCGTGAGTGCTGCTGGGTACAGCCTTGGGGAACAAGTGACTGTCCTGCTGCAGTTCAGACCTGGGGAGATGGAGCGAACTGGCATGAGGTCAGGGGGGCTCCCTGTGGCTTTTACCAGTTGGCACAGCATGGAGGATATAGTTTGTGTTGTTGTGTTCCGTTTGGAAGTATGGGCAAGGGATTGCAGGGTTTAGTTAAGGGACAAAGAGGGTTGTGTATGTGTGGCTGTGTTTGGCGGGGGCCTGGTGAGAGAGTATGTGACAACAATACAAGGTGGCTCATGGCAGGGTACAGACCGATGTTCCAGTGGGACTTATCAGTGAATGATTCACTTACTTTTCAGCACTTATAGGTCAGACAGCACACACAGATCAATACACACAAACACACAGATGGACAAACACATACGCTTGCAAAGAAGCCGATATACGGATACACATACCATTTAATCCTTTCTTCTCTTTCGAATTCACTGAACTGCTTTAGTTTAAAATGTCACTTCATTTCATTCAACAAAAAATATAGTTTGAAAAAGAGTATAAGGAAATTAAACAGACAAATATAGCATCATAAACAGAGGAAAATCTGATTAAATATATGTTTTCATCAACAATAATAATATTGTGAGGCCCCACAGATGTAAAATTCATTATTTTTCTTCTTGGGAATAAAACTCTTCATCTCCCAGCAAACAATAATTGTACTGAATATATCACTGGAATCAACTCAGCTCTCCCAATAACCAGAGAAAAATGTACAAGTGTGATGATTAAAATCAATGCAATCCAGGCTCAAGCTTCCACAGCAATAATATTAAAAAGAGAAGACAAAATAGAAAAACTAAAAGTTTGATAAATGAAATGTTGCTTTACCTTTAAGCTACTGCAAATAGTAGTGGTCAAGATACAGTGGATAATCATTCAACATGAGCCCATAACTGAATTCAGACCCTGCAGGTTACGGGAAAATACGCATGTTGCGATGAGGTTAAACAACATTGTGGAAGGTTCATTATTCAGGCCGTCTGGCTAATAACTCAAGTTGTATTTAACCATTTGGCTGTGCAATGATTAAATAAGGGTGTACAAATATTTATATATATTATGTGCCAATTGCAGGATTGCACCCGAGAGGAGGCACAGATATCATTCCTATGTGTCACTCTGGTTGAACGTTATTGCCTATTCCTCACTCGCTTGGAAGATGTTATCAAAACGGAATCATCCCATCTCTTTATAGATTGTTCCTCTTCTGTCCTGAGACCTGTATTTATTTGCAGTTTGATACCATCACACTCAATATTTCATGACTTCAAACAGTGAGAGCAGAGGTCTTCAACAGGAGGCACTGCAGAAGGGCCGCGAAATGTTTGGTTGATTAGACAATTAAAAAAAAAAAAAAAAAAAAATTCTTTTTTCTCTAAACATTATTTTAATATTTCAGTGCTGTATGAAAGATAACAGGTATGTTTATGCATGGCAGTGGCACTAATATGCATCAATTTGAATAGCTTGTGTGCATGATTATCATGCAATTGACAGACAATGTTGATATTGGCATCGGTATCAGTTGACAAGGTATGTTTATAAATCTGGGGAATCTGTTTACACTGCGGAGACAAAATGAAAGTCCCCACAATGCAAATCATTACATCTTCGGGTGAAGACTTGGTTAAAGGTTACGGTAAAGGTTAGGATGAGTCAAATTGCAATTATGGTTCGGGTAAGTCTCCAGGAAATGAATGGAAGTAAATGCGGTGTACTCTAAACTGTTTGCAACACGACTGTGTGTGTGTGTGTGTGTGTGTGTGTGTGTGTGTGTGTGTGTGTGTGTGTGTGTGTGTGTGTGTGTGTGTGTGTGTGTGTGTGTGTGTGTGTGTGTGTGTGTGTGTGTGTGTGTGTGTGTGTATCTGCATATGATGACCCAAATCCCTGTAGTGATGCCCCGGGTGATTTAGTCTGACCTTTCCCGTATGCACATGCAAACAAACAGATGACACCGTAAACAGCTTCAAATTCACACCATACAATACCATATTGTAAATGCACCAACAGTAGCTGTGTTTATGTTGCTGACAACCAAATGTGTCCCAAACTTAGATGGGCAAAACAACAGTTAGACCAAACAAAATGGAACACTTTAATGTCCCGATACATGCCCTTTTCTACTCCAAATACTTAAAGGAACACTGGAACAAAAATCTGTTTCTTTTCCCTGATCAACTAAATAAGCCTGAAGGAAAACATGTTTAAGCAGCTATATTTGGGTGAATTAAAGGAGAGATCTCCTTGGAGACAAACATTTGTACCTGGAAGTTTAATGTATTCTTTATTTGGAAATAACAAGCTTAAAATAAAGGACTATTATACAACTACCAGAATATACACATGCAGAGTGAACAATGATGTGCTGCTCAAACCAGGTGCAATGAATTACGTTCCTCTCAAATTTTCTGAAACTACTTTTTCACTCCGTATCTCTGCAGCTGTGTACATGGGTGCATCTGCATCTGTGTTGCAAGCGTTGAAGCAAGAGAGATTCAGTGGGAAACCACGTATAAACATGGCGTGGAGAAAATAAGAGGAACTGTTTTTAAAGCAGGGTGGGAAGATATCGTCCAGCCAACCAGGGGGAAACCAGCTGTGGGCGAGCTAAGGAAACATTCAAGCAAGTCTTACTCACGTCCCAGAAGGCTGGGCAGATTAGACAAATCACAACGCTTGGAGAACGCATTAGTCATATCCCAGAGTGCCCTGCTCTGGAGAGCGGCGTGGCGCTGGAGAGTCAGGTATCATGGCTGAAATGATAAGTCGGAGATGAATGGGTGTTGGCCGTGTGCACCTGGATCACTCAGCCAATATCCTGGGGGGAAGATGAAAGGACGATTGCAGACACCGAGACAAAATGGAGAGCGGGGAAGTAGAGAAACTGGCCTTGCCTATTTTGCATCTGAATTTTATGTTTATTAGGATGGATAGAAATGAGGAGAAACACACAATGAGGACGTATACGCTGTCATTGTTTCAGCATCATTGCAAAAGTAAAACGCAGCGGTCTGAGTGGGTGGAAAAGAAGGAGAGGGTAAAAACAACGAGGTGGAGGGCAGACGGAGGAGTGCAGGAGGACTTTGATGGTTGGAGCGACAGCTGTGTCCCCGGTGAGTGTCTTTGAAGAACAAGAGGAAGCCTCGAAATAAATGCATTAATTGTAGATGTGGAGAAAAATGAAAGAAGAACGATGGAGATGAAGGAGAGGAGAAACAGATTGTGTTTGTTGACTCCGAATGACTCCAGCTGAGAGAGATGAAAGGCCTTGCAATTGTCACGTCAGAGGTTATAGAAGCATGAAGGAAGAGCTGGTGGATAATACCTTCGAGCGCCGACTTGTGATCGGTTACGTTCATCTGTGGTGAAATGTCTCAAAATCGTAACATTTATTTCTCTTATCTCTATAATAAGAGATGAATCCAACAATACTCTCATGACGCTCCTCATTGTTCCTCAATCTGTAGATCCCAAAGTTAGCACCAGTTTCAATAGGTCGTCTTTAACTTCTTCATTCTTTTACATTCGATTTTAAAAATGTTTCTTTAGAGACAGTTGTCAATGTTTCATGACCCTCAATATTTCACTCTGTGGTGTTCGTCCAACTTCATCCAGCTGCCCGCACTGTATAAATATTAGATGTTGGGAAAATAATAGCAGGAGAGGCAAAAGCTTTCACAAAAAGAAAGAAATAGAAGGAGAAAGTGAGACGAGGTGGCAACCAAACTTCATTGGTATTATAAGACAACCGGTGAGGAGGAGTGAGACTATAAATGTCAACAGTCTCTTCCTAAATCACGTGGTGGTTCTCGTCAAACTTTTGAAAGTGCCTGGATTCCTCATTAAGGTCGACAGCTTTTAATGCACGGCCACCACTTCGACGCCGTCAGAGCTCTTCCCTAACAGCATTGTTTCACTTTTATTTGCTTTTGCCGAGCGGAGTATCAATGATTTATCTGAGACGAGCGAACTGCGCTGCACGCTCAAAGTGGTTGAGGTTGTATACAAAGGGGAATAAAATGGCTGAAAAGCTCTCTGGTGCCTCTCCATAGGGGGACTGTGTCTCTCAGGTGATTTCTGAAGCAGCACATCTATAGACCTGGTGCAACCTAGCTGTATAAATATCTCCTCCTTCCCCCCCACCTGCTTTATTCCACACACCCTTCCCCAGGAGAAGTCCTTTTCACTTGCTGAGCCTCTCCCCTGCACCCCCAATTCCACAGGCCCGACAAGTTCCCATCCTTTTTACCATAGGCATTACCATACCTTTGATCGCACTCGCCCTACCTTCTTTCCACTTCATTACTGATGCATACATCTCCCTCTCTTTTTTTCAAAATATCTTTGTCCTAGTCAGCAGTTAGGAATGTTCATTTAACAATTGGCTTAGATGGAATTATAACGGTAAAGAAGATGGCTTTGAAATGCAAATTGCGCGCATGGGAGGCTTTGGTGAGCACTCCTGGCGGTCTCCTGCATCTCGATGACAAACACCCGTGGTTTCATTCTATCTGACATCAGAGGCAGAGGCGGGCACATGAAGAACAAACATGTTGTGGAGAGAGGCAGAGATAAGAAGGATAGACAAGACACCTCTGTCCTTAGTTGACAAACAGCTCCCTCTCCTCTTTTATCTGCACCGAGGCTTAGCTTTCATCTGGCGCACGGTTTGATGTGAAGGTATTATTTCCGGGTAAATCCAGGGGTCATGGTTTAAAGGAAAGCCACGTTTACTGTCATCTGTCACAAAATGGTGAAGAAATGCTCATCACAATTGCTAAGAGCCCAAAGGGACATCCTCAAACAGACAGCCGGAAGTCAACTCCAGGCTAGCCACTGTTCCACTAGCTTCTGCAATGCAAAGCAATCTTTTTTTGAGTATTTGTCCAGTCCTTCTGAAAAAGGTGAACCTGTTCTTGAGGTTTACTACGCATATTCTAAGGTGAATAATCACCTGCTGTACCAACCTGGTATGACAAGTTCAAACCTTTGTGATTGGAACAAAAATGAAACAATTCATTTGTTAGCCAAAAAAACTAAAACTAAATGGCCTACAAACCTCTACACGATCTTATAAATGTTATACGTTCATATCAATGAACAAATCTATCAAACAATACATTGTTTGATCACTAGTTGCTCATGTGAATGTATGGTAATTATTGGGAATATAAGCGAAAGTGGTTATGTTGCTGTGTGTGTTTGTACGTGTCTGTGCCCCCTTTCTCATTAATTTTCCTGTAATTTGTGCAAGCTCCTTAATTAAGCCACAAGGCTCTCAATTATATTTCTCCTTTTTAGAGCCGACCTAAACCTGAGGGAAAACATGTTGAGCCGTCTAAGAAACAATGGCCCCACTGATCTTTGAGTAATTATCAATTACGATGCTAATTCATCACTCACTGTCAATCCCCCTCGCAAAAGCCTCATGCAGCCTGACAACACGTATGACCTCACTGACGGCACTGCATGTCAAAGTAAGTAAAAAGAGAAAAGTAAATGCCATTTAAGTGAAAACCTAATGTGAAGGACTTTGCTCCTTCAGTGTGTGGGATACTGAAATGATTGGCCATCTGAAGCTGTGGCCTGCTTTTCAGTTAAATCAAGGATGAAGGATAAAAAAAAAAGGTACTTGAGTGCAGGATTAGGATTTTATTTTTTGTAGTTTTCAGTGGCAGTTAAAATGCAATGTGTTATTCAAGTGTCATTTTGTAGAAACCCTTATGGTGGAATGAACAATGCCAGGCGGACTCTGAAAACAGGAAAAAGGCATTTGAGTGTGTGTGTGTGTGTGTGTGTGTGTGTGTGCGTGCGTGCGAACATTTTTTTTATCTGTTGAATGCATGGCAACAAAAGATGAATGAAAGGAAAGAGAAGAAGCAGGAGCAAGAGCTGGAATGAGTCCTTTAACTTGTTCATAATTAAGGTAAAGCCTTTGTTTTGCATCCTGTGTCCTTCTCATAGTGACACCACCTCCTGATTAATTGGCCCCTGAATGCAGAGCTTTAAATCACTAAGCTCCTAGACACACACCCACTCATATGCGTTTGCAGGCATCTACGACCTCACAAGTACTTACACTGTACATGTACGAGGTCAAAGCCCCATTTACACTGCATCACATGTCAAAGTTTAGGCCAAAACACCTACTGATCTTTCCCCATTGACGTACTGGTGACCTTGTGTATTGTCGTGAGAAGCTGAAGATTATTTTTAGAACATCTACACACATGCACACTCTCCTGCCTGGCCTTTTTGAAGTAACATTGTTTACAGCTTTTTCTTCTGGATATTCTTTTTTTTAGCTTTCCACAGTGTTAGCCAACCTTTTTTTCTGTCGGATGAACTGAAGTATTCCTTCATCGACACCACCTGTCTTGTTCCAGATGTGTTTATTTGAACTTGTTTTAAATTGGTTATCTCTTCTACAATCTTTCAAAGAAACCACTGGGGCACCCCTATTTGGGAATCACAAGTCTAAAATATATATATTTTTTAACCTTTTGTTATCCTGCATCTACCTCTTTTTGTTACCATCATTTCTCTAAGGTCATTTATTTGATTGTCTTACAACCACACACGCTGCATTATGCTTGCTTGACTTCATAGCAACCACACACCTACCCCAGGACAACTCTATGAACACAAAGAAAAAAAGATTTCCTGGAAGTCCTGGAATCTGATATCAAATTCCTTTCACCTTTTCCCCATCAGTGACATATACAAACACACATCTGAATTGTCTTGCTTGTTGTACAAGGTTAGGGTATACATCTCAGCAGCCATTGTTTTGACACCAATTGCTTGGATGTGATCTAAGGAAACACAGGCTCTTAGAAGTCCTTGTCTCTGGCCCTCTCACATGCTTGCAGCACTCAACCATCTATTCCCCGCTCTCTCTTCGTCAGCCCTGCCTCCACCTGCTTACGTATTGATAAAGGTATTGCCCATGAAATATCAGGTCCTGTCTTCCAGTTATTGATTGTTTTCAGTTTGATAATACATAAACGTAGAGACTTGCGCTTGTCAGCCGTGCTCTAAAATAAATGCAGCCATAGATTTCCAATTAAAGGTGGCTGGCAGCGCTATTAGTTAGCTCTAAAGGTAGCTGTCGGCGAGCGGAATAAGCAGGGGTCTATAACTAACATGATAAGGGGGCTGTGAGAGGTGTATTTATCCAGCTCTGGACACGCAATCTCACCACCAACAGCGTAGACATAAGGCGATATAGAGTGTTAGGGTTGGGCAATATTGTGATATGTACGCCATGAAAGAATAGGGATCTGGCAAGACTTTATACTGTGTCTACAGTATACTTTTAATACAGTGCTGCAGTTGAATAGCAGACCATTAAAGGCAATGTTGTAAATCAACAGGCAAATCTGCTTCATGGCAATATTGGATTAACAGGACCTGTGCATCAATGTGATAAAAAGCCTAGATTGAATAGGTATTTAATTCACTGAATAAGGCCCCCTATTCCATCCCCCTCTAATTTGTTAGTAAGTAAGTGCTTACCCAATAGAATTTAGAGGAAAAAAACGTTATCATAGTAAACATTACTATTCCAATATTAAATTACAGGATCATGAGCTTGGAATTTCACTCTTGATATTGGAAACAGATTGACAAAAGGAGACAGTGAGGTACGGATGAAGGGAAAGAACGCAAGTTGACTTGTGTTAAGATTAACTTTTGTTTAAAAGAAAAGGATGTAACCTATCGCCTTCAAATGAAGACGCACTGTTTGGTTGAACATGTATCTGAAACTGATCATTTCAGTCCTTTTTCCAGCAAAAACACCACACATTATCTGGTTCCACCTTCCTAAAAGTGAGGATATGATTATGTTCTCTGCTTTAAATCACTGTAATTGTAAATAGCAAATCTTTATATTCTTGAATGTTGGTCAAAAACAAATCAAGTCATTTGAAGATGTCACCTCTGATGTATTTCTTTCAGGCTTTTTACATTTTATAGACTGAAAGATAAATAAAAATAATAGTCAGATCAATCAATAATGAATATTTGTTGCAGCTCAATCTGTAAGGCAAGCAAACATGTTTTGGTAAACTACAGTATTCACTCTTCCATTAGATATTAGATATTACACACATCTATGTCGAATGCATGGACCCATCTGATTCAATGACTGATATTTGAGTGGTGTGCCCTGAAATGCCCTTCCTGTGCATTACTTTTGTACCGAGATGTCATTTGTATTTTTTTGGCATCTTACCTCAAACACATTTTCGCACTCTCCTGTGACCTCTCGCATCAAAATGGCATTTAAACCCCCAGGACTTCCACAGCTAACTTGATGTTTTTTGGGTCATCACACCATTATTGGTAAACTGACAGAAATGAACAAATGAGTTAGGGCAAGTGTAGAAGAGAGCACCGAGATAGCCATAGAGAATTTGAAAGAAAGGAGAAAGTCAGGACGAAAGACAGACAGAAAAGTGTGTGTATCTATTGGGAGAAGGAGTGTCTCTTATCACTCTGTCGCATGGTGTCGGCTGTCACACCCATCTCTGGATAACAAGGCGCTTCCAGCTTCATTTCAGCCACTCTTCAAAAACATAAAAAAAATAAAAACCTGCCAAGCTTTGGCAGATGAATCCATACAGCCTTAGCCTTACAGACCCTCTTACAGGGTCAGGGATCATTCTCCACCAGAAGAAAATGAAGTCCTTAAATGCATCACTCTGGTGCACTTTGAGGGCAACTAGAGGCTAGAGCTGTAAAGAACGTTGTGCTCTTGTAAACAATGTTGTGCTCTCGCAGCGGAATATGTATTTATGCTCATCAAGTACTGTACTTACATACAATTTTGAGATATTTTTAGACTATCACTGTAGTCATTTCCATTTGATTCAAATGTATACTTCTATGCTGAAAAAAAATAATAAAAAAAAAAAAAAAAAAATTAAAAAAAAAAAAAATATATATATATATGAATCCCGGTCACACACAATCACAGATATATAATGTATAATCTACTCAGATCACATAAAGATGAATACACTTCCAGCACTTCCATTCTCACTTCTAGAGTACAGCTCCTTCATCAAGCTTATACATTTTTGTCATGGAAACGATAAGTTTGAAGCATTAACCCATTCCATCAGGTCCTCTCTCTCTCCCTCTCTCTCTCTCTCTCTCTGGGACACACACACACACCAAAAACTAATCACCACTTTCTTCACAAATCCCTCCTCATAGATCTCTCGTTGCTCTCTGGGGACTCTCCACAGTGTATTAATCAACGTAATTGAAATAGTTGATTACATCACTTCACGCCTCATCCCAGTTTAAGGGACTGTGTATGCCGCGAGCATTAAGGACGTAGTGAAATAACACTGAAATGCTGTGGTGTATGTGCATATCTGTGGCTAAAAGGCATTAGCGCCGATGCCATAAAACACCAGACATATTAACTGCAACTGTCTCCACTTTACAGCCATTACTCACACTTCTTTTGAAGGAAAGAGCAAGGGGATTAACCTCTTTAATACTTTGACACACACTCGTAACACACCAGATAATCCCTAGCAGCCAAGTTTGTAGAGTGCTGGTCACAAGGCCATGGTGCTTTTTTATATCGAACAAATATAGTTCTAACTTCCTGTTAGATGCTATAAATATAATGTACCGTGTGCACACATTGCATTTATATCCTTTTACATAAAACATCAAGAACTCATCTAGGGGCCTTGATAACCTTTATACTGCATGTAAACATGTTGGGTACAAATATGCTCTTCTGATTCAGATTGATGGTTTGGAATGACAATAAGGCCACAAACAGACGCGCACACGCTGGCATACACAAACACAGTTGGCCTTTAGGAGTCCTTTAATACACGTATTCACAACCTCACACACACGAGCTCAAACATTTGAATGTTCATGAATCCTGTTTTCTATGCTCTACATTTTGCTACACTTTAATTGTTTTCACGGGACGAATCACGTCTGACTCCTGACCCATGACGGACAAGTTGGTGAGGAAGGCGAATCTCAAGAAAGGGTAAAATATGCATTTTGGTTACGCGACCTCTCGTGATGGCAATGTCCTCTCATTTGGTTTGGTTCACCACATAGATTAAGAATGATGGTCCCTAGACAGTGTTTCCTAATAACTGTGGTGATTTACAATGAGGTTCTTTTTTTTTTTAAGTCAAATGACAGCTATTATGATGGATTGCCACAAAATGAGGTTCAGACATTCATGTTCCCTTCAGGATAAATTGTAATAACTTTGATGAATTTTTCATCTTGCCTCATCATCAGGTTATAATTCTGGTTTGTCAAATACTTGGTTTATGAATTAAAACCTGAAAAAAAGAATAACATGCCCATCAGCCTCAGCTGCACTTTGTGTTTAGTGCTAATTAGCATATGTTTGCATCATGCAAACATATGCTAAATGTAGACGAAGAGCATGCTAAACAGCATACCTGCTAAACATCAAACTATTAGCATTGTCTATGTGAGCATATTAGCATGCATATTTTAGCATGTAGCTCAAAACCTCACTGTGCTTATAAACAGCCTCACAGAGCTGCTAGCATGGCTGTAGATTCAGCTGTGTACTTTTTATTTTACTGTCAGTACATTCTGCAGCTGCCCTTTTGGACATAATACTTCCTAATAACTAAATATACTAAATATCTTTTTGCTGGCATAATATGGTAGTGTGGGAATTGGAATGCACATTTTGTCCAGTATTAGATTACATGTTAACATTTAAGTAGTAAAGTTGGTGCAAAAACGGACTAACAATAAAAAAAATACCTTTTAGCGAGCAAGATTTAAAAACTGTAAAATCACAAAATGCTTCATGCAGGCTTTCACATATGTAGAGCTTGTTTTATGTACACTACATGCACTCCCACTGTGTGTTTGTAACACTAAAAATGAGCCAAAAAGGTAATCCCTCTCGTCGGGTGAAAGTATTGTATTTCTTCACGTTCTCTCTTCCATTTCCCTTCCCAATTCATCTTCCTTGTATCGATTTCTGGCTTTATACTATTTTTCAGAAGACCTTTGGCCTGTAATGTCTCTATGCCTCACAAGTAGCGGGGTAATTGCTCTTTTTTATACTACTCTTTTGTACATGCCAATGCAGCCTATAACCGATTTCTGGAGTCTTTTTGGTGATCCTATTAAGACACACATAGTGAAAGAATTACTCATGGTCCTCAAGGGTATTCAAGTTGCTCTCAATTTAAGTGAATAAACTTGAATTATGGATAAAATACACATATTGAGCAGTACGAATATGTAGCAAACCGTGTTAATGCAATTGTAGCCATGGCTGCACATCATATTGTTAGCAAGCCGTT
Organism: Melanostigma gelatinosum; assembly: GCF_949748355.1. Lineage (NCBI taxonomy): Eukaryota > Metazoa > Chordata > Actinopteri > Perciformes > Zoarcidae > Melanostigma > Melanostigma gelatinosum. The sequence continues at coordinate 16,048,313 of NC_136650.1, read as the reverse complement.
TAGCCTGTAGCAAACTTCGCACAGTGACATGCAAAGAAAATGAGGCACAGACGAGAAATGCTGCATGTACTATGGGAGTAAAAGTGTTTTCCCCAGGCTTTTGAATACTTAAAATGGACTAGTTGTTTGACACATCATCAAATTGTCGATAAATTTTTTGCTCTTGATTTGATAACGAAGCAACCGAAAAGCGGTTTTGGGCAGAGAATTGATCGTTCTCTTGAAATAGCTCGAAGGTTTTCACTGTAAAGTTGCGGCAACAAGTGTTCGCTAACAAAGCACAGCAAAGCGTATCGGCTCGGAATACAGTTGGTCGTACATAAATTACAATTAAAGTAAAGAGAGAAAATGTCCAGATGAGTGGAGAGTGGAGTCCAATACACTGACTGCAAAACTGCTCCAGTTAAGCATTGGCAATATATGGATATTATACTTGATCATCTAAGACAATTTAACATCTTAGATTTTGGATATTTCAATTTCGCAATATTGCATAACATTTATCTTTTCCTGGTTTTACAGGCTGCATTACATTAAATTGATCGTAATAGGCAGAGGTGCCAGGAGGAGAAAAAAAAGGCTGAGTAGGTTTATAGTTTCTTTTAGAGCAATGAGAGGGATCAAAAGAAATGATTCAGAGGGGATATGGTGACATCAGGTGCTTTTACGATTCAAAAAACAACACTTTGTGGTGTCACAGGGACTATCCAAAATGTCAAACTATGTCTTTGACCATTTGACCACCACGTGCATGCATACCCTTTACATACAGGTATTGGCAATGTATCAAACAGTTTTAGCATTTTTTTTTGGACACTTTAATGCTGAGGATTTACCTAATTTACCAAATGACAGTGACAGCTTTAGTTCTGTGACACTATTTGAAAACAGTTATAGCAGCAGGCTGGTATGGGTTTCATTGGCTGGTTTACAATGAAACATTTGTCATTTGCACTCATAGTTTTGAGCATAGAACCTTAAGGAGAGGTCGTGTACAATACCTACCTGGCCAATCTCGACATCTTTTCCAGCATTTATTATTTAAATCGTTGCTGCTTATATCTCGGGAAATCAAACATAATTACAGTGATCTTTTTTTCCCCCTGAGAGTCTGTGATGATATTTTCAGACAGTTTTTGGGGCCTCATGCTGTAGGTTATAGAAAATACGGTGATTACATTCAATGATTTGCTTGCCCACAAATTGCACAGTTTCCACTTGGCTGCTTTTATTCGTATAATGAATTCCAAAAAAAATGGATATATATTTTCTTTTGATGTATGCTCAGTAGAAAAGGTTTACTCAGTATGAGTGAGATACACAAGAAAGCTCTGCTTCAGGTTTGCGTTTATTTATTCATATCATGGTCTGGCACTATGTTTCTAGTGGCGCAGTTATTTGGGATGGGATATACTGTTTCTACATGTACAAATATCCCATCTGGGAAAATACATCTGTGCTTGTCATTACCGCTGCGATTTCAGCAATTTCCCTTGCGATGAAGAAAGTATTTTTCGAGTTTCACTCTTGTATTTCGATTCACCTCTTCCACTGAGTGGAGAAGTGGCCATAATACCATTTCAGCATTAAAAAAAAAATGAATCAACAAGACGTCATTTCGAGGGAAGTGAATATTCAGCACACATCTTTCAGCCGACAATTTCTTGTGGCTAGCTTTGCATTTTTTTGACACTTGCAGCATTATGTATAATGCATGTCCATTGAGATATGGACATATTCTGCAAGCATTATGCCTCTGGCTATGTTCATTATTTTTGTGTGTGTATGACTATGTGTCATTGGGCAAGTGTGTGTGTGTGTGTGTGTGTGTGTGTGTGTGTGTGTGTGTGTGTGTGTGTGTGTGTGTGTGTGTGTGTGTGTGTGTGTGTGTGTGAAAAGGTGGGAGGGCAGATGGACTTTGCATTGCTGTAGATTTCTGCAGTCAACAACAAAAAACACATGCATGCGCACAAAAAAACAACTCCTCCTCAAAGGTTCTAATTACATGACGGATGAGCGTAGTTTCCCAAAGTCACAGCACAGACTCAGTGTCTGACTTTGCAAGCTCAATTCACCCTGTGAAGGCAAGGCAAGGCTGGTTAAGAAGACATTTTAGTGAGTATACACCAGCACCTACCACGCTGTGCTGGATAGATAGGCCGAATAGTTTAACGATGTCAATCAATTGTCCTTGCTCCTAAAGTAGCTTTTGAATGCAGCTCAGACATTATTTTTCTTTTTTTACTTTTCAAACTTAAATTATTAACATCCCGACTGCAAACTAAAACACATGAGTTGAGTGCAACAGCTTCATGTTGTATGTCAAATTTGTTACAGTCAGACAGTGAGGAATCTGATTAAAATAAAACATGCTTTCTAAGTAATAATTAAAACTACAATGATATTATGAAGCACAGATATCAGGACTTGGTATTGGCTAGTGGCCACTTTTAAGTACTTGTAACTGGTCTGAAAAACAGTGGTATAACTAGCGGTGCATCCCAAACTACTATCGGATAAATGGTGAAAAAGTTCAAAGCAGTTCGTAAATGGTTAATATAGTTAAACGTAATGGCTATATGATGGAAATAGTTAGCTAAATGTAATAGATACATGCTTCAAATTGTTTGTGAAAAGTAATAAATAATGGTTGGAATAGTAGGCGTATGAATAAATGGTTGAAATAGTGAGCTAAAAGCAATGTAGCATGGTTGCAAAGTAAGGTAAACATAAGAGAATAATGGTTGAAATTGCTGGCGAGATGTAATGAACAATAAATAAATGAACATGTGGTTGAAATAACTAGCTAAATAGAACAGATACATGATTGAAATAATTTGCTAAAAGTAGCTAATACATGGTAGAAATAGTTAATATTTTTTTTAAATGATTTCGCTGGTAATAGCATGACTTAAACTAAATATCAAATACAGTTTAATTGTATGAAAAAATATTTTACCAATATCCACTTCAATGAAGGGGTACTTCAGTTCATCTGACAGGGCAGTGAGGTCCATCAAACAGAACCGAAACATTGCTATGGGCAGATGTTTTTATAGCATCGCATCTTGTTAAATATTCTTGGCTTCACATACAGTCTCTCTGATGTAGAAGTGCAATCAAACCCTGAAGAGTTTGAACAGCAAATGATTGCTTGCAAAACAAGATGATTTGACAACAACAGTGGTATTTTAGCAGGTGTGGGGAATGAACACAGTCTAATTAGGGCAGGACACTGGGAGATTGATGTGGAAACAGCAGACAGATTCAGCCACCTGTTTCCTCAGCATTTCCCATCGCCAGTCCCTCTCAGCATCCACTCTGCAATCACAGGCAAGGTTAAGATATTCAACTCCAATGAAAATCAGGAAGCAGACACCACGTCGAGCTGTATTTTATCATGCTGTGACATATTCCATCATATCAGCATAAACTCAACTGTCGTTTGACCTCTCTGGCATCGCTACGGCAGGATTTTGGCAGATGCGCTTGGAGAAAAAAAGTGAGAAACTGAAGAAACAGAAGTAACTGGAGCGAGTGGATTATTATACTGACAAAAAAGAAGCTTGGCTGTTGATGGCTGAGACTCTATGCCAATGCAAGAGACGATCGTTTTTAAAATGACTGGAATAGCAATTGAAAAAGGTTGGAATAATTAACAAGCCACTTGAAAACATACATTTTAAGTAGCCTGACCTTAAGTCAGAAGGCTGATATATTGTCGTGAATTAAAATGTCACTAATACCGACGCCCTCACAGGTGATCGTTGACTGGTTTACTTTTTTGGGGGCAGGTGAGGGCATAATGCAGATGGTGAAAATGAAACTGTCACTCACTTAAAACCCTGCGATTCATAGTTACACATTTTTATGAACAGCAATGACGGATTGCTGCAAGAGCATTCCGTAAGATGTGATGGCTCCGGAGTAATGGCACCGCGAGAGGAATCTGTTGCTGCGGCGTCATATATTTTAAGCACAGCGAATGCCTCAGCTTGTGACGTTTTACATTTCGGATCATGGTACGATCATGATGCAATGAGCTCCTCGCGGGTAGAACGACGCAATTGGGTTGAGAGTGCGCACCTCTAAAAAAAACAACATAAAAAGGTAATTGATGCACACAGATAATATACTGAGCGCCAGGTGATTTGTGCAGCGCTAGGAGGTTGGAGGTCATTTCTGACCGCTTCTCTCTGAAGCATAAAAGTAGCAGGATTTAGTGATCCCCTTAATTAATTCGAAACGTGAAGATTTGTTGCTTCTCTCCTTTTTATATCACTAAAATATGACATATTTATAATGAAATCAGACATCAAATATCCAAATAAATACCTTAGGATTTTGCAGCTCTATGTGTTATTTACAGCAACCCAGGAGACGCATGGCCATAAAGAACAAACACGCCAGCAGGGCTTATTCCATCCTTATCTTCACTCGAACTCTACAACCTCTCTTTCAGATGCAAATGCAGCACGATTCAAAGACGGGTCAACTTGTTCATACTGTGTTTCACGCTCCGTGCCCCAACGAATAAAGATGCAGTTCAAATGTCCACTGCTCTAAACATGTGCCACAAATGGTGATGGACATATGAGAGCACATAAGCGGGGGAGACTGAATGGTTGCACCGAAGTAACACATTGACTATTCGGATTGAGGCAGGTCTTTTAAACCACTTTAACCGCACCATCATGGGATCATCAACAACAGCTTAAAAGAAAGGAATTTGGCTAAATAAGGTGTTTTGCTGGTTAATTCAACAGCCGCTGCGGACATTTGATGTATTTCACCCCCAATTTTGAATTAAAATGCACAGTAAACAATCAAATACTAGGTAACCTGCTGAGGATACATGAGAGGAACAACATGTAGTAATAATAAACCTGTTACGTCGCATGCCAAGACAATCTGTTTCAGTATGTGATCTTTTTCAACAGCAAGATCAACTTAAAAGGGACATTCAAGCAGTGGAGTTACAGTCTGGGGGTGGTAAGTTTGAAATATGATGCCATTTATTCACAGGCAGGTCGAGGATTATAAAGGACGCTATGAAAGACAACTTTATGAGTGTAATACCAACTATAGCACGACATGTTATTTTCAACCTTTTCCCTGTTATTGGATATTACATGTTTATGTTAAGAATGAGTTGGAAGCACAATAAATGACTAATTGATGCCCGTTTGCCATCTTTCATTGATTTAGTTTGAATCCTACGTTCTATGAGCTAAAAATAAATAGTGCATCAGACACTTCAGTAAAAAAATATGCTTGTATCATATTTCTGCTTAATCTTGTGAGTGAAAAAGGCAATTTACTGCCGGCTTGAATTTTATCTGTGATTACTAGCAGTCTTTGAATGTCTTTCATTTGTCAAGTGAGCTGACAAAAAAAAAAACTTTTAAAAAGGTAGTTAGTAGACCCCAACAGATACGGCCGATGAGTGCAGTGCTGCATTTCATTGTGAATGCATTCACAACCTCAATAACTGTCAACATGTTTTACTCCTTATTGTGGTTGAAGCCAACCAACTGAACAATGCAGCAATAACAGACTATTTTGTACATTTCTGTGGGGCCCTGTGCTGACGGCACGGTGACTAAGAGTTGGAGATCCAAAACTATTACTTTTGTGCAAAACCTGACACATGAATCAAAGACAATATTGCCCTCGAGTCGCTTGTGTCAAAGAACATAACACACAACTTTTGCAACTTTTGGATTCTATTTCCGGAGAAATTTGTGAATAATACATATGGAGGATGTTGACTTTTAAGTGTCCACAACATCTGCAGAAGATTTTTTGTTAATTGCTGAGGTCATGAATTTGCTTTTATTGCTTGAGAGGAATAATTGCGAAATATTTTTAGCATGTTCAAGTTGTTAAGTGTTCATTCAATCATCTGTTTTGCATTTTGGGAGTAGCATCACGATTGCCTTCTCTGGAGCAGGACACAGGCACTGTGTGTTCAGTTCCAGCAGCATGTTTACAAAGAGCCGTCAGTTTGTCTGTACAATTTGCAAATATAACAAACACACAATGATCTGCAGGGAGTCCATTGAGAGAATCGCTTTGATGACTGACTATCATATTTCATCAGCACTTCTCAGTTTTCAGCAGTCATCTTCCAAAATAATATAATCATTTGCTGTCTTTCGTTTGCGTCGTCTCCATTATGAACCAAAGCATCTTTCAACTAGCAACCCCCCCCCCCCCCCCCCCCCCGCAGCATCACCTTTTGATCAGAGCCACTCAACATTAATTGAGCCATGATGTACATGCAATAGCTCTGATTAGCATTTTTCTTCCCTTTTTTTATCCATTTAGTTATAAAATCCACACCTGGTCACTGTGTGTGTGTGAGCCCACATTGACTATAGAAGAATTGATCAACTAATAAACAAACATTGTAATACAGACCTTTGCATTCGCTGAATGATTAACCCTATTTAGATAATGATACGGGCACACTTTCAATTTACATGCACGTAGCAACTCGTATTGCTACTGATTAAATCGGAATATCCCTCTTCGGCAGTCAATCCATTTGATCTCAACCTTAACCATTTTGCTTAACATCTTCCGGGGGGTTTGCCCTTTTCCTTTCATTTGATGTCTGCATGCTTCATCTCACGAAATATTTTTTTTTAAGAACAAAGCCAACCCAAACCAAAATGGACATTTGGAACCATTCTCCAGAGATATGTCAGGTTAGGTGAAAATCTTGTCATTTCCTGGCTCCAGTAGTTTCACTTTTCAGTGATGTCCTGCAGGACCCTCTGACATCACTGTTTGGTGTGGTTACAGGTGCAACAAAGCATACATCTGATGTCGTCAGACGAACAACCAGCTTGAAACTTTTAACCAGAGAGGGCAGCAAAACACAGATTTTCAGGCTGGGTGTTAAGTTACTCTTTAGTGCACAAACCTGAGAGTGGTATTGACCTTCTCATCTAACTCTCTGCAACCAATCATGGCTGCATGCCCAAGGAACACTTGTGGTTGCGGTGACTCACACTTTCTCATTTCTGTATAGTGTTACAAAGCCATTTGTTTTTTGAGTTTGAATGAAGTGTGTTTGATGGTGCTTTACAGCAGTGTTTGTATTCAATCAATCACAAAATACAGCAGTGGTCGTTGCAATCATACCTGGCAGATATCTGCAGTCTACTGAGTGGACCTTTCACCTATTTTTTTTATTGTTTGCTTGCTTCCCGCACAAGATAAATGTGCAAAGAAAAAAATTATATAAAACAGAGTTGTTATTATATTAAATCAGCCGACTATATATTCATTCATTCATTCAGCTTTACTTGTAATAAAGCAAAACTTTTTCCCCCATTGTGTGAGGCACAAAGACAGGTGAACACACTGCTGAGAGCTCTGCTATTTAAATGTAAGAGGTTCACAATCAGTCGATGATGAACGCAACCTCTGCACCAGTCCCAATTACCAACAACACTGGACTGCAGCTGCACAATTATGGGCTTTTGTATTTTAACATTAGGTAAGCTGTCAGCTTGCAATTCATTTTAAATAGACTGTAACAGATTGCATAAAGAAAGTTAAAATATAATAGTATAAAGCGATGAAATGGTTTGTGCCCTTCATTTAAAAGACCCAAACACTCCTTAATCTCCCCTAAAGTTGAAGGCGAGTTAGCCCTTCACAGGAGGTAAAGCTCCCCTGAACTTTAATAATGGGACTGACAGGTAGAAGAAGAATGGATGACCATTTGTCTCTTGCTGGTGTAGTGACACAGCAGGGTGTGTAATGAAGAGGGTGTGAGGCTGAACATCCAGTATCACTCTCAGATATGTGACTCAGTGATAATGAGATTTTCATTCCCGCTCCCCAGCATGTGTCTGTCATTGGCTCGGAGGAGCCGGTAATGACATTCAGCGGCCCTGCTAAGGACTGGCGATTAAGGGATTTAAGACGCACTGCAGCATGAACATAAACCTTCAGTGCATAAAGCTGGATCGAGATTGCACAATGTTCGGGGAGAACGTGGTCATCGTGTATCATAATGTCTTCATATTTTCTAGAATGACTCTAGAGGAAATCATGTGATGAGGCTGAAATATGGACAGAAAGTAGTGAGGAGGAAAGAGTGATGGAATGACATGAGCATAAAGGATGCATTCAGAGTTTGCAAGTCACTGGCTTGATAATAGAATATGATTTTATTGTCGATTTGGTTTGTCTCACCATGACACACAAAATCAGCACAAAAAATAATAAACTAAATGGGGTCTACATTTTGGATATTGCTTATCTAAACCATCAAGATATTACAGATCACTCACTTAGACCAGTGCACAAATCACAGGTTAGTGATTTTTATCCTCCAACATTTAAAAAGGATGAGGTAATATTCTTTTTTTCCTTCTTTTTGTTGACAAATCACATGTTTAGACCAAAACTTCTGCTAAGACAGCAATGCTGTTGTGGAAGGACTTGATTGAGCTGTTGACGTTGATGTGTGAAAGCAAACGTGGTGGGAGACATGTCACTTGAAGTGTGCTGGCTTGGATTTTAATTAACAGACTTTATTAGAATTGAAGAAGAACAGCTGTGACCCAATAACACTATCCGACACTTTACAGAAGCAAAGAGTACGGTGAATCATCTCCAACTCTATCCCTGTGGGACATTTTTTGTATTTCACATTTCACTTTTTATCAGTATGCAACCGACTTTTTCTTTTTTTGCTGGCTTGTTTTTCTGACAGACATCATTTCTGCAGCGATAAGCACCCATCACATTTTCCTAAATATCCCATAAATCCTTTGGACAAGCAGTAATGGCTGTCCGTGCCCTTGCTGTCAGAGCTACTTTGAATTGGTGCAATGCCAATGCGTTATTACCCGCAATGTCCCTTGGCAGGTAGTCTGCCTTGTCTAAACAGCACTGCCCACCAAGGTAGAAAATCAACACTGTCATCCAGGGAAATTAGGGCTGCTCATAAACATTCAAATTCCAAAGTTTTTTGTTTTTTTTATCCTGGCTGATTCAACATCCAAAGACAGGCCTTTAAACTGGATTGGTCAGGTGTTTGGAGACGAGTGACAGTCCTAGTTGGAGCAAATTGGGTTCACCCTAAAAAAAACTGATGGATGAAGCCCACAGGTGAGTAATGTGTTTTTAAATTTATATTCACTCAATTTAGCATGGGGAGCAATGTTCCAAGCAATGAACACATCTTGTCCATTCAAGCTAGTGTCAAGGTTTATTCGCAAAAACAGTCCTCCCTTTGCAATATGTTGTGTACGTCTGCGTGAACACGCATGGCTATTCTATGGCATGCAGGTCGTGAGTTAATTAGCGGGAACCCTCAGCGCTTCTTGGGGGAGTCTTATTCCTCAACATTACTGGAACGCTGAGCCCTGTTTGGAATTATAAAAACTATTTTGAATAACTGGCAATATCCCCTTACAGTGATTCATATCACATGGGGATCCTTTCTCTCCGTGGCGCAATCTCCCTGTTTATGAACACATATTCCGACTCAGAATGAGGCTATTAGTGTAGATGAATGACACATCCCTACAATGTCAAAGGTCAGCAACCCCATTATAAGTGAATAATTTCCAAAAAAAAAGAAAATCCAACATCTCAAGCCTCCAGCTGACATCTTATCAGTTGACAGGGCATTTTGACTTGAGGCAAAACTCAAAATCTATTCAGCAGTCAATTTGCCTCCCCAGCTCTGATTATGAACACTGCCGCAGCAGCGGGGTTTGATAGCTGCTATAATACTGCCAGACAGTTCAATTTCCTCCCTTACTGCTTCCTCATGCTATTCACACCCTCTCGCACGCACACACACGCACACACACACACCAGCTCTAGCCTCAACTAACTGCTTTGCTGTTAAAAAGACAAATACAACTGATTGACAAAGAGCCTTGACAGTTGGTAAACTCTTCAAGTAAAGGCGCTAAACGTCAAGGTGTCATTATAAGTCTATATAGCTTGAGCACTTTGTGTGAAATTAGTATGCACACAGACTATTCTCTTTGGATTCATCTCTTTTCAGTGACGTATGCGTCAACATGTCATTTTTCTTCAGGACAAAATATATTTACAAAATAGAAAAAATGTTAAGGAGGGAATGCCACCATTTTGAATAAAAATGACGAAGTGCTGAGAGGAATGAGGAAACTGGATCGTCTGACGATTGACTCAATAATGAAGAAAAGAAATGACTCAGAAAAAAAAAAAAAAGCAAATCACTTCCCCACATCTTGGGCATCACAAGGAATACAAATGCTTTGCACTTCTTCTGATGACAAACAAAGGTTTGGAAATGTAGTCAGCCGTGACAGTTTGAACAAATTAAAAGTTCTCAATGGTGGTGGCAGAATATGCGTTGGGCTTTGACAGCATCTCCTTGGGTTTCCTTTCTTTGGTTCCGTCCTTCTCTTTGAGCCTCCCTATCAGTAATGGGTCTGCATTGCCAGCCATGGACTGATTGTGATAACGCTTCTATTGAATAGCACAATCAGCCCTCTGGCCTCGTATGATTTTCCTTCGGGATCGCTCGCTCTGTCTTCACAAAATAGAAAAGAAGAGAAAGATTCATATCAAGTGAGCATGCGCAGAGGGAAATTAATTATCTCTCATTGAATTTGAGTTCATACTCTTACTGTGTAACTCGTTACGCATCATCAACGGCATGAAGGAGGACTCAGTTATGGAAGGTGAAGGTCAGGTCAAAGTTTTTCACAACGATTTGAATCTACGTCACTGCTTACGGTATGATTCATGGCTCTGGTATAAAAAGACAAACCACAATCCTAGTGCAGACTGCTGATATTTCTATACTTGTTTCATAGCTTTATAATAAATAAAAAATGTCTGCAAAGGACCAGCCCTCTCCTTGTGAATTGTGAACAATGATAAAACCTGCTATTTCCAGTAACGATGACTAACAGGAGCGACTGTTTGCATGAAAAACACTTCCCTCTGGAGACGAGCCACCAAAACAGTAATGCTTGAAATTGAAAATTGGAATCCATCATCTTAATGGCCACCACAGAGTGGATCTTAACTGACGATTGAAAGCTTTGGCACCGGGCCAAGCATTCTTACACAGAGCCCTTTAAGGTTTTAAGGTCTGCAGCATTTAATGCCATGCAAGGGGAGAAACTATTTGCAGTTTCAAGGCTTGTGTAATCTGCACCTGTGGTGTGGTGACTGTAACCGCTGAAGTAGCGAACAAGAAAATTGAAGTAGGCCTATCTGTGATGTTTCTTTTTCCTCGGGGAAACCTGTGTGGTTTGCTTCTATACCACTGTCGCCTGACTTGAATCAAAACTAAATCTTAAACTGCTTCTGCTCTTCTCGCCACGGTTTGAAACTTTCAAGCAGGTGCACTTCTAACTGAACCCCAATCAGGGATGTAAGAGCAGGTATTTTTGCCATTGACAGCTGATAAATACCTGCTGCGACAAAACTCTTTGGGGTCTGGCCAGAACTGCAAAGTGTCAGCCCTTTGAGAATGCATCAGTGGATTTCTGCCATATGATTCTGTGGTGAATTAAGCTTTGAAATTCTGACTAGAACTACTTCAGTTCGCATGGTGCCATGAAAGACAGGATTTGCTTTTTGTGTGCAATAGAAAATGTAATCAACTTTGTCTGACTTTAAAAATCTTGTATATGAGGTGAGAAGGGTCTGGAACAGTGTCTCTTTATTTGTTCGGTGTATGTTGTTGAAATTTGAAAGCTTGAAAAGAATTCCGTGTAAGTTTGGGGACTGGTTTGCCTAAACGGTCTGTCAGCTGTAATGGTGGTGGTGACTTGCCCCCCCCCCCTAACCTCAGTCACTATTTGCTCAACTTTGTATTTCCAGCTCCAGTAATGGACAACTAGGAAAGTAAGAGAATAGTTGAAAGGAATTGGTAAACCCAAAAACCCAAGTGTTCTAATTTAAAGGCAGACTTAGTGTTGAGAGGACACCCATCACATGTGTTCTCTACTTAGTGGACCTCAGCTCAGCTGCTGAGACATCTTCAATAACGCAGTCCCTATGAGGTGCCCCTGTGATTCTGTATGCATTTTTAAAGTTCAATAAACATTTCTTATCCACTGGCCATACCTAATGGGTCCCATTACTATTTTATGCGCAAGTATTTTGTACAGCGTTAAATCTAATGCATTGTACAGCATTACTACAGCCGCCTCACAACTTTTATACCTCTACAGAGCGCCGTGTTTAACCTTTAAAAACCAAGTTACTTGGAGCCCAAGGACTTTTATTGAACATTGATATATGAAATATATGCAGACTTCAGCATATTAGTAAACCCCAATGTCAAAAGTAGCCTATAGCATCTGCAACCAGCACATCTATGGACACTAGATGGAATTCGCTCTATCCTCGTACCAGCCTGAAGCTTGAGGTTATGTTTTGCGTTGAGCATGGGATTTTTATTCCCTTCCTTTACAACTATTCTGGCACTGACCGAGTCGTTCAAGTGCTGCGTTTGCACAAATTGTTTTTCTTGTACAAGTTCCAAGCTCGTTTAAGTCATAATATGGAGAATGTGGAAGCTGCTGACCGTGAGAATTTGCTTTTCCAGTTTGTATTTCAAGGTCCAATTTACAATGATTAGCATTCTGTCGCGTCTCCGTTGTTACTGTAGTTTTAGAGCAACTTAAAATGTCAGTTTTTCATCAGTGTTTATGTTTCTCCTGCATTTACTTTAAAGCAAGAATTTTCTTGTCCATTCATATTATTGTAAAAAGGCAGTTGTGGTTCTTTTTCTTGGGCCTGTTTGACAATATACCCTGGTTGCACAGCACTAGTTGATGGTTTTTACTTTATTTAATTTGATTTATTTTTTAAATTGTCCTTTTAAGTGTTGGCAGAGATTGTACTTTGGTTGACTTCTGACATTGCCACATATGTTCATATCTGTGGATGACAAAAAACTAAAACTCTAAAAGGTTTAAATGAAGTAAGAAAAATGACAAACATCTTACAACACCAGAATGAGCAGCAAGCGCTCTGCCTGTGCTGTGTGGGGCTGGTACTGCCTCGGTGCATCGCTCCTTATCACCCAGTGCCACATTATTCAACGCTATATTTAGGTCACTTAGTGAGACACGATTCATTTCTCTTTGACAGGATTCCCGCCAGCTGCCACAAATATCTAATATTAGTAGAAATATGAGTAGAATTACAATAGAAATGGTGTGGTGGATCATGTCAGGGTTGAACAAATTCTGATACTGAATACTCAACCCACCTCTGTGGGAAATGTGTACAGCCAGAGTTGTTTCAGTGCCAAAAGGCAGATATTGATACTTTGGTTGACCTCTGGCATTTTCATTTTCATATCTGTAAAACCCCTAAGAACCTCTTGTTGCAACTGCCTTGTCAGGTTTCTTGTCAGCCCACACACACACGTGTATGCACTTTTACTGGTGGTATTTCTTCCCTGTGGTTGGTTGGCCAACTGGTACGAAATGTAGCCTGCGGAAGGTTTGCCTGGTGACTAATGATGCCTGCACAGCAGAACAGGATTGAAAAACAACAGTTTTCACAGTTAATAATAGACAAAAAGGGCAAGTATTCAATGCTAGGAGCCACACTTACCCCAGGACATTGCGTACGTAATTTGTTCAATTTGCTAAAATATCTGAGGAGCGTGGCGGCCATATCCTAGGGCAGCAGAGAGGATCATGATATATATGAGAGAGAGAGAGAGAGAGAGAGCGAGAGTGAGAGCGAGAGCGAGAGCGAGAGCGAGAGCGAGAGCGAGAGCGAGAGAGGATGATGTTTAGATGTGGATGAATGTGTTCATCTTGTGCATTAATGGCAGGATAGTTGGTCTGAATGTTGCTTTGATGCTGAGCATGAATATGCAGTTTATATATAATTGAAGGGTTCCAGTTCAACCAATTACTATGGTCTTTACTTGGATCAATTATCAATTATCACTCTGTGCTGTTGGCATTTTGACATTGGACGGCATTGTCTTGGAGACAAGAACTGAGTTCAAGAGCCAATCTGCTCACGACAGAATCTGCATTCTAATTACAGTGTCTGGTTTGAAAATACTCACGATCCACAATTGAATAATACAATTGCATTTTAACAGAGCACATTTGCAAAATGATAATTGATGAGTTAATAATTAAAAGACAATATAAGCTTATTAGAGTTTATTTTTATCATTACTGTTGGTAACCATAACGTTGTTTCTCACCAAGAGAGAACTATGGCAAATAACATTGTAACTAGGGCTGCACCCTAAAAGTCGATGAGTCGAATTATCCGTCTGCGACCCCTCAGTCGACTCGACTTTGAGTTGAGCAGTCTGTTTTTGTCTATTTAAAGACGAAGCTTGTGCTCTTTTAAACAATGCTGTACTCTGGTAAACAACGTAATCATACACACATTGGTTGTATGGATATGAATGGTGATGACACGGCCAAAGTGACACCGAAGAAACACGGTTAACGAGAGAGCCGCAACCCACCTTCGGTCCTCCCTCAGAGGACATAGGGATTTACGCATTGAGAGGCCGAATTCAATTTGAAACATACAATCGGGTACTCTGATCGAGCCTTTAAAACCAGGAATAAACAACTATTACAATATCATGATATCCAAAGTCGACGTTTTCTATATCTCATATCACGATATCAATATAATATTGATATATTTCCCAGCCCCAGCCTATTATAGGTAACATGCATGTCTGTAGCTCTCAGATCCAAATAAACAATGGGTTTTTGCGGAAAACAGAATGTAGCAGAAGGAAGACTTGAATCCTGAAAAGATGCTTCAGGCCACAGTTAAGCAAATGAAGTGCTGGCTGTTATGTGGCCTGTGTAGACAGCTGTTTAGATGAAAACAAAAGTATGACACATATGAAATGCGAACAGAAAAATGCTGCAGAGACACATCCTGTGTCGGCAGCATGTAAGAACCTTAGTATAAAACTATACCCACCATCTGGCTTAAGAATGATCTTCATTTGCCCAGATTATACTAAATGTGTAGCACAGCCTTTGACAAACTTGACGGTAACACTGGAGAAGTGGTGGTTCTGGAAAATATTATCTTTTCTAAAATAGCCAAGTAATAATGTTAATTTCTGCTGCTCTGTCAGGGCACCATGATCCCATTTTATTAGCATCTGAAAGAAAAAAAGCATACACTCATTCATTTCATGGAAATTCATCCCTCAACTGTTCAACATGTTACTATTCAATACTTTATCCTATCTCTGTAATGAAATGTAAAACCCAAGAGACAGGAGCAAAGAATGTTCTTAAATTATAAGCAAAACTCTCCAGACTTTTTTTCGCCTTCAGGTGACCTAATCCCTTCCTCTTTCTTCTCTCTCCTCCTTCCTCCTCCTCCTCCCCCCCTCCTCCTCCTCCTCTAACCACCCCCTCTCTCCTCTGCCACAATCTGCGTCATATCCTTTTGTAGTCCGCCCAAAGCCAAGTTCATACGCAGAGAGGTATCTGTCAGAGATAAGGTCTATGCATTACTCTGACAGAGTGCAGAGATGCTACAAGTAAAAAGAATCAGAACACAACTCCATTCTGCAGAGCTGCAGGGCTACCCGGGCCATAAGCAGAGATAGAGGGGGCCCTGGAGGAACTTCAAACTTTACCACAAATAACAATGCAAATGAAAGATACAACCAAGTACATAAGGAAAGTTGTCTTTTCTTTTCCATGAGCATTTGATGAGGATCAGCTGCTAAATGTTTTATTCAGCAGAACTTGGCTCAATCTCAGAGTTCCTTTGACAACAGCACCACACAGGCCTCTAGAGCAGTGCAGCACAAGGCAATGCACACTGTGAGGGGCTAGGAAGTCCAAACAAAGCTTCCGTAGTCTGGGTTTAACCATGAACAATCTTCCAATACATGTATGATTTTGTAAAACGATGCATTCTACATTATACCGCAGGTCCTCCCTCTATCAGCTGCTGGACAACAGTGATTGTGTCGGCAAACACTGAGGTAAAATCAAATCAAGAGTCGACAACGACATATCTGCTGTTGTTCTTGTGAGCGTTGAGATACACAATACTATTGTGTTTGCATTTGTCCCAAAAGAGCTGAGGTATTTGAGTTTGGTGAAATGATACAGCTTTGTGTGAAATGTCTGCAAGCTGGTGAAGTAACTGACACACCAACAGCCAGCCTGTGATGTTAACTTCCACATGCATTACCCACTAAAAAAAACATGAACCCGAACTTTAACTTCTGCAAATTTGTCCCCAAAAGAGAACATATCTCATTTAATAATGAATTTGCTGCTTGAAATAAATATCAAAACATAATTCGGGTAAAAAAAACATCAGATTCTTCTCATATTCGAAGTTAGAAATTTCCACTTCAGCAGCACTTACACCCACTTTCATTTCTGAAGGTGAGGTTGGTTCATAGCACCATTCATAGCCAGATTTTGGCAATATTTTCTCATTCATGGAGCAATAAAAAGAGATATCCAAAATTGCCTCAGTAAAAGACGTTGACTCTTGATCAAGAAGAAAGAAGATTTTTAACCTGGCTCAGATTTCTGTTCTGGAAATGTATGCCAATTCGCACATAATTAATTATTAGACAAGTCATCATTAGCATTTTTAAACATACAATTTCACAAAACGTGCAATGTAAGAAATAATCACCTTAGTGTTTTTCTCCTGGAGGTAGTAACCCCTTAAGCATTTCAAAACCTAAAAAAAACCTTTGTTTCTCTTATACACCCCCCCCCCCCCCCACCACCACCACACACACACACACACACACACACACATATATATACCACACTTCCTTGTGCTTTTCAATTCACTGTGGCCGATCCACACCGCCGCCGCCACCTGTAGAGCGCCACTGTGTTAAATAACAGTTACACAACAGGTGTAGTTTCAGCCAAGCAGTCTGAGTAATCAAAGCCGCTTTCCAACTGTTCTGATCATTCCCATGATGCAACACGAGCCGCAGCACACCACATGCTGTGGGAAATGGGATCTTCCTGGCAATGTCCTGTTATTTATTCCAACAGAATGCATTTTAGTATAAATTAACTCTTCAGGCGTTGCACATAATTTAGTAACAGTTGTACAGAACACCCAAAAGGACTTGCTTTCCTGTGACTCAGCTAGGACTCATGCATAACCATATCACTGCTTTGTGTAGCTGCACACACTCTCCCTTCTGTGTTTACGTGTGTGTTTGAGAGTGGGTCAGGGTTTCACTGCCAAGGGAATCACCATTATCCAAACTGACTTATTCAGGGACGTCATGAGGTGCGTGTGTGTGTGTGTGTGTGTGTGTGTGTGTGCGTGTGTGTGTGACTGCGCATGTGTGCACCAACGAGAGGCTGACATGGTGTGCCTGTCATTCTGCAGCGGGACGACCTCATTCTGTCATCGTGCCAGAGCGCCTGCCTCACGACCAACCCCGTCACCATGACTCACTCATGCATAAACAAACACACAAACGCACACTGTACACAGCGCGCGCATCACTGTTGTGAGGGGTAAAACTACACTTTTTTTGGAGACGACAGGAGCATTAATAAACACTTTGTACAACACTGTACACATTTGAACTTTTGTACTCAGAATGGCCTGCAATAGGTAAATCTAAATTCACGGACGCACTCATTTCTAAATGTAATGCAAAACGCTGAAGCGAGTGCTTCCATTAGCTGCACCGATTTATATGTTCCAGTACACTGTTGAGTGGCATTTGAAAGAACCTTGGCTCTCTAGCTGCTAAAGACAGTTTGTCCTCATCCTCACATGGACAACGGCATTACATTGAAATAATTCTTGGTTGCCAGCAAATGATTATAAATACAGCCTTCGAAGAACATGAATACACAATATATTGGACACTTATGTGAAATCTAGTTAATTATTTTGGTAGTTTAGGCCATGATTCCAAGTTAAAAGTACCCTGTCGAGTTTTTTCTACCTCTGGTAGCGCTATGGAGCACAAGTGTCATGAGTGGCTCCCCGTTTTGTTTGTATCGCGCACGTACATTTAGGATGCTAATGCTTGTGAGTGCAAGCCTTTAATCTGCTGTTGTAATAATGTATGTAAACAATAAATATTACATTTTTGAAATAAAAAGGCATTTGCATGCATTTGACATGTTTGTTAAACCTCACGGATACACACACACACACACACACACACACACACACACACTGTGTTTTAAGGAACACTGCATTCATTTACCAAACCCCATACGTGATGGAGTAATTTCTGAAGGAATGTTTTTTTTACATTCAAACTAACAAATAATCTATTTTATGTTCCTCACCTTGTCTTACTTTGTTGTGTAGTCGTTTCTTAGCTTTTGATTTGGAAAGCAAGATGACATCATAACTATTAGAAGTCATTGCCAAAACTATCAATAAGACGTTCTGATGAAAGGAAATGATCCCCCAACTTTCAAACTGTGAGGGGTAAACAAAGCTCATATGCAAAATAAGAGATCTGCAATAAAATGTCCCTTAAAGCCACTTTTCCCTCCGTGTTGCCTTTATGAACAATATCACATTTGATCAGCGTGTTGGTGAAGCCTTTCCCTGGCTTACATCTGAACCTACAGCCTTTCAACAGCTAATCCACTTGACAAGCAAAAAAGACAAGCTGTTGAATTCAATTCAAAACCTGCAACTTGAGATTTTGAAAGCCATTTAAGGAAACTCTGTATATTCATGTACTTCCTGTATATTCATGTACTTCAGGTGCATTTACTGTGGTGACACAGACCTATTTAATACTGCAGTGGCAGAAAGATTCACATCACATTAAGTGGCTAAAACTCGTCAATGTATGACATTTTAAAGGTTTAGTAAATCAAGTATACTCTAACTGTAACCTATGAGAAGATTTAAATGTTGCATCTTCTTAAATAAAGCTTTTAGCTTACACTCAAGCAGGAGAAGTGATCATTTTTAAATCACACCGGGCCATTCAGATTTTATATCTGACAGTATTAAAAGTAGCTTATCTTGTTAGCTGTCACTGCAATGTATCCCGCTCTGTGCAGCACCACTGCATTCAAACTCTACTATTTATACAAACGACAAGTAACTGCAGAGAATAATATGCAGAGGTTACAGTTAATTAGATTAAATGTATTTTAGAGGGTGATTTTTCATTAAGCCCAAAACCTTAATTTGAAAATCCTACAGCATTGAAGTAAGCAACCAAAGGCCCATCAATGGAGATACACTTAATGCGGCCTAATGACTTCCTTTGAACAACAGAGGCAGAAGCATTTGGTTCTGAACTTGAGTCGAACTATTTTAGACCATAAGGAAACATTAAAATCAGCAGATCATGCAATTGTAAGTGCAAGCACTGCTGGGTATCTCAGCCCAGAGCGGGCTCAGATCAGATTCCAGCCTCTGTCACAATCAATACTCTCTCTGAGCGTACATCACTTATTGGATCTCACAAGGCATTGTTTGAGGTCCCGACCACCCACACCCACACCCACACACACACACACACACACACACACACACACACACACACAGAGACACAATGTTGTCTCTCAAAAAACTAATCTCTCAGATAATGTATGATTGGATGTTCCCACCGCGAAAGCTGATGGTTGCAGTTGTAAAAGTATTTCAATTCAGCATGAAAAAGAACAAAATAATTTAATCAAACACTGAAACACAACAGATAATGGTTGTATTCTACAATGCGCTTGCATCAATTATGTACATAACTAAGGGACATAAATAATAATATGCATGCCATATAAAACTGTATAGAAATACCATAATGCATACAAATTACAAGAGGAAAATAAGTATCTGAGAGTTGAATACATTCAAGTATGTGTTCAGGAGTGTTCATTGTTTTCAAAATGTCACAATATGAGATTTTGATATGAAGATTATTGCCAGAGGAAATATCATGGTTTCACCTTTTTCACAATTATTACATCAGAATACTTCCAACATAGCAAATGGAGTAAAATATCAACTACATCAGTTAGTTTTGGATACTTATACTTACTGTATATTATCTAGCCCCACCCACAGTCCCCCTCAGTTGGTAATATGACATCTGGAACATGTTGTGTTACTCCCGAATGAGTTTAAACTGTGCTGGTCCAGCTTAGTACATTAGCTAGAAATATTATTTTTTTTTACCTTTGACACAAAGGGATGGATGATTATCTCAAAGATGTTGGAACATATTTGAAGTCTTGGACCACTATTCAGTCATCTACAACTCTTTTAGTAGACATCCAAAATGCTCCTACACTGCTGATTGAAGGCTCTTTTTTGGCGGATATAAGGCTGGAGTGTCAGTTCCCACTGACGGTTTTTCAGCTCTTCTTAACGCTTCAGGTGAGCGGCAGGATTCTCATGCACATAAAACAAACTGGCGCGCACACACACACACACAAACACCTGCATGAGAGGAGATTACAATGCCGACATGTTCAATTCAATGTTTCATAACTAAGAATTTAAGACAATACGATATGCTGTCCGGATTTATGCATTGTTGCCCTGTGACGTTATGTTGATGCGGTTCATCCCGGCATGCAATTGTGGATTCCATAATTAAAACCCCATACGCTGTACATGCATGTGCTGATCAACTAACTAACTAAATGGAAAAGGCAAAATGTGTATATGTGCCTGCAGCTGTCACGTGCCAAAAACGTGTCAAGTGTCACATGTGATGACTCGTGCAGATAATGTGTGCCAGTCTCCAGACAGAAGAGGATTCTAACAGCACCATAGTGCAGTCCAGTGTTCCTGTCAATCCCCTCCCAGTAGGCTTAAACTGGGGCCATTCGAACATGACTCATTGAGCAGTGTAATGGCTGTGACACAAAGAAGAGCCTAAAGCACTCAGCGAAGCACCTCAGGGGTGTCTTCAGCCTCCCAGTTTCTCACAGCGCAGGCAGTTGGGAGATGTTGTCCAAGATGGAGCTCACTTTAGTTCTGATCCACCCCATCTGTTTCTGCCTCCGGGGTGTCCAGCCTCGACTCGACGGTAATCCTTTTCATCAGCAGGGTTATTAATCTTTCCTGCAGACCCCTTACTGACGTTTCCTCTCCAGCTCACGGCTGCAGGGAGCGGTGTGCGACTGGTGGATCATGTTGAGCAGACTATTCCACAGACATCTGACACGGCTCGAGAAGTTACGTTAACTTGGTCCTCTTTGTCAGGTGCAATGTTGTCCGGTTAGTTCTCAGTTGTGATATTGTTTCATTATCATACAAACACACCAATAAAATGAGAATTTGAAGTCGGACGGGGGCTCACGCTGCGGGGTTGACTCATGCTCGAGTCAGACAAACTGCAGTGACACCTCCATGTGTGTTTTTTTTAAGTGTCAGTTAAATTGTTTCTCACTGCATCAGGCAATTACGGCTTGACTGAGATCGACTTCAACAGAATAAAGACAAAGAGGTAAATACACCACTCCTTTTATTTTCTTAAGTTGCCTTTGTATAAACATGTCCATCATGGTTGTCACAAAAAGTGTGCAATGGCTATATTTCTGCAAAGAGATCGATTTTTTTGTTTGTTTTTGACTTTTGTTGATTAAGGATGTGTGTGTGCGTGTGTGTGTGTGTGTTTTCGTTATCACGATCACCAGCAGTGTACGACAGGACAGGATGACGCACACGTCACAAATAAACAAAACTTCTCTCAGCACTGACGCACATCAACTCTCAGGAAAGGCAGCGATTCTATTGGCTCCCTGGACAGTAGCATACAGGTCACTGTACACTGACTACTGCGCTTTTCTGTATAATACATCAGATGTGTGCAACAGGTGTCAACTGACACATGACGAATGATGTCACTCTCCGAGTCTCTTTGAAAGCCGAGAGAAGAAGATCAGCCCCCTGAGTCAATATGAATGGAATTATAGAAGGATACTTGTTTAGATCTGTTTGTGGGCATGTTTCTTTCAACAAAAATTCAGACAAGACTTCCAAGTTCCAAATCTGAAACAAAGAAAGACAGAATGGTTTCAGAACTGGGCGATAGAATGTCAAATGTAAAATCATAAAATCTTGAGAAAAAGTGTTGAAAGCTCTCAAATGTTATTTTTTGTTATAAATGTTTATTTCCTGTGATTCATTCGGAAAGTCTGTCAGATGAAGGCATTGTATCGTTCAGTGTTGTTTGCCCTGTGGCGATAAGAAGCACATTGTCACTGAACATTTTGTGACTTGCAATGCAGGCAGCTTTGTGTCTTGCTGTTGCAAATTAGTAGCATAAACATGTTTCAGACAAAGCTGCGGATAAGAGATTTGCTTTCTTATTATGATACTCATTTAAATACTTGTTGGGAGCACGCTCGCGTTTGTAAACAACATTAGCCTTTTCCACCTACATTTGCATCAGTCTCTCCCTGCAGCAGAAGACACAGTCCAGTGGTAAAGGCACTGGATCAGAACTTACATGATTCGCTGCATCAACGGCCCACTGCCACTCTTGACTTTTGTTTCAAATAACACGTTAACAGACCCTCGAACCACATCTTTCCATTCCTCGACGCCGCTCTACTTTCTTATTCTGCAGTTTCAATTTCACAGTGAGTGAAACTCTTTAGGGTCTTTTCTTTCATCAGCCATTGCCTGCGACATTCAGCCTAAATGATGATGACAGGAAAATTGCACTGCTGTTAACCGGTTAATTATTGGCATTTCGGTAAGCGCATGTGGGTAAATAGGGCGGGGGGGGGGGGATGTTGCTTGTGAGCTCTAGTACACACAATTCCACAACGATATCAGTGCCATGCTGAGATGGCAACAAATTGCAGGTGCTTTATGTGAAAGAACCATTTTGGGGAAAGACTAAATTACCAGATTTGTGTGCTACTCAAGTGCTAAATGTCCAATATTAAATGACAATGGTTAGCATTAGAGGAACCACTAATAGGTCTCTAACTGCAGGTAAATCTGAATAATCATGATATGCCAGTTTGGATGAGACATGGTATGCTGTTTATCAAACTCAGGTGTCAAGTCTGATGTTCAAAATCTTCCATCGGCACTCGACCAAAAAAACAACATCAAATTCAGAGCATCCAATGATATGCATCAATTACTGCATCCAGTGCCTTCAGGGCTTTTCGTCTGCTGAATGTAGAATGAGGATACGCAGCAGTCCATCGTGTGTGATGCTTTGTTCACTGAGCTTAAAACGCTCTTTTACAACGACAACAGGGAAATTGTGTGCCCACATCACCACTAACACAGATTTTTGTTTTGAGTTGTGCTGTGTTGGAAGAAACCTGGGTACCAACTATCAACAAATTCTAACATCAAAATGCAGTTGAGACCTGACAAAGAGAGATGGGAGTCGTGTCTTGTTTCTGCAGCCCCTCGGTGGATCATATCCAGGTACATTTGCCACGACTCTCCTGTGCGAGGCGGCAGTAATGGTGCCCCCTGGCCAGGACTGTGTGCTCTGCTCTGCTCAGTGCGCTGTGGAAATCACCCAGGGACAGCCGGCAGAAACACATTTTAACCCACGCTGCTAACATCCATCTAGCCCTTGACACCGCAGGCTCAGACCTGTCTCTCCTACTCAACAACAACATGGTGGATCACAATCACAGCGCCTGATTTAGCTCCTCAACCCCACACACACACACACACACACACGCACACACACACACACACAGACAGACAACGGAGTGTGTACTAAACAAAGTCACTTTGCACGACAGACATATGCACAGTATGTTCAGTTGGATCCACAAAAACAAAACACCTCACATAAATAAAAGCATGCATATGCAATGTCAAACTTTATGGTTGCTACGAAATGTAATATTTGTAAATGTGTCTATTTGAAGTCGGTGTAGCCTATTTATAATGCATGAGGTGAGAAAACAACACGCTCAGTATACACTTGAATAAATATGTGGACAGCCGTGATTTCTACATGTCCTTGCATTGTATATTTTTGTCCCATGCATCTGCTGTCAGAGTAGCAGCCACCAAACATATGTGACTTGCATGACTAAGGCATAGTAAACAAATGTTAAGCAGGACTGCACAGTTCATCAAATATTAATTACGACTTTGGCTTCCCACGATTAAATGATCGACGGAGATATTGGCATTTTAAAATGCGTTCTCTGCTCACAAAGAAAACTCCGCTGCATATCAAATCAAGTGCTTTCCTAAACTAACAGCCAGCCTCCACGGGGCGATTGAGATGTTGATGGCTTCACTTTTGGGGAGCTATCAAACAGCTGTGCTCGCACCCTACAGCGGCAAAGCTGTGAAAAACTGTCCTGCAGTCCAGAGTAGAGTAATTTGCGAAAGATTTTACTGGCAAAATGAAAAAATAACCTTATTTTGAGAGATTTACACATTGGCAGAAATGCAGCAAAACATGAAAGTGAAAGCAGCACTCTGTTGATTTAATTTTGGTTAAAAAGTGTTTTAGTTTTTTGTTATTTGGCTTCGAGGAGATGCACTGTGAATAAGGACTTGTCAAATATTGATGCAAAGATTTGTACATTAGCAGGAATGTAGCACAACATGGAAGTGAAAGCAGCTCTGTTTATTTAAATGTGAAAGTACCATAGCAATATTTTGTCCTTAAAATCAATGGAAAATCATGATAAATAATTGTGATCTCAATATTAATTGAAAAGAATCTAATAAAACTCAGCAAAAGGCCACACATCAAACACGTGCAAAAGCATTCATTTTAAGTGCAACGCTTGAGAATGATTTTCAGAACTTTTAGGTGGCTGTGGAGTAAAGACACGCGGGCTTAGATTACATGTTCGTCAAAGTAAATGTACGAAGACTTCACCTTAAGCTACCCTGGCAAGCTGGGCACACTACTGTTGAGGTAACAGCACAGTCAACCCACTCAGAAGCTCAAGCAGCAACCCCGACCTTGATTGTCTCCCTCTCTCTCTTCTTGGCTGTTTGAGAATTTCAATTCGGAGAATAAAGTGTTTGCACAGGCGATTAACTCCGGCTAATGATAATGAATTAGTGGTAGATTGCTCCACCTGCACAACAAATGCAATTGTCCCCGTTTGACTCCTGGGTGTGTTTCCTCTCTTTTAAAGAGGGAAATCATCACATATATATAAGAAGAAGTGGTTACAGCAATTTTACTTTCAAGTCCCCACATGTGATTTACATTTTATTTTCATTTTTTCATTGATCAGCAAAGCTTTTATTTCGGTCAGTCAGCTGTATGTTTGGCATAAAGAGACAAAGTCAAATTTGTATCATGTCATTTTGAGCTTTTGCACTTTGAAAGAGAGATCCTGTAGAACATGTAACATCTTGAAAATACAGATGGAATCTTCAACAACACCAAACAGACTTTGGAAAAATGTTGTGAAATC
Source organism: Melanostigma gelatinosum (assembly GCF_949748355.1). Classification (NCBI taxonomy): domain Eukaryota; kingdom Metazoa; phylum Chordata; class Actinopteri; order Perciformes; family Zoarcidae; genus Melanostigma; species Melanostigma gelatinosum. Next base: position 16,022,931 of record NC_136650.1, on the reverse strand, counting down.
CACAACTAATGAATAAGCCAAACTTCTGTAATTTCACTGCAACTTTAAACGCGTTTGATGATGTTAGCGGCGTTGTTAGTTAAAGAATACGATGTTTTGCCGCCGTTAATTGTCATTCTGTCAACTATAAAATTGGCAACAGCATGTGGGCGGATCCTATCAAGCATTGATCAATAATCGTAAACAGTGTGAGTGTGTGAATGGGGTGACCTGGCCTGACTTCCCACTTGCTTTATAATGAAAAGCTGTCTCCTTTCAGGTAGAAACTCTGTGACCCCAATATCCTTCAAACTTGTTATACTGGAAACAGAGTCAGTCTCTCTCTCTCTCTCTCTCTCTCTCTCTCTCTCTCTCTCTCTCTCTCTCTCTCTCTCTCTCTCTCTCTCTCTCTCTCTCTCTCTCTCTCTCTCTCTCTCTCTCTCTCTCTCTCAATAAAAGGATATTACACTATCCAGCTTGATCAATCAACTTCCCATGGGGGCATTTACCTTTCCAATCTCAATCATGCAGCTAATATGCTCCCTTTCTTCTTGCTCAATTTCCCTGGTGTGATGATTCCACAAGAATGCAGGCAACTTGAGTGCGTGGGCCATGTGTCACATCACATTATATGACTAATTGCCACAAAAGAGGGGGCTTGACTGCAATTTCCACCATTACAATACACAATGTGTTTATGTAGAGGCGGGAGAGAAAGGGAGAGGGTAGAGGGTTAATGGTTTTCTGTCAGTCAAAAAAAAACATGTGATTGTTGCTTCCCAGCCATTGGCTGTTTGAACTGCAGCGCACACACACAAACCTCCGGTTGCACAACCTGCCTGATGATCCTGCTCATATCCCTCAGTCTCAAGAGTCACTACGTTGAGATGGAAATAGAAAAGGGAAGAGACAGAAGGGGGGAGCTAGCTTAGCTTGGCTGTAAGGTCAGGCAGCCAAGGGTTTAAGGATGAAACAATGGCGAGCAGAGAAAGCACATGTCCCTGCTTTTTCCACCCGCCGGCTGCCTGATGAGCGGTCTCCTCCCATCATCCGCCTCCCAAGAGATGAGAGGAAAGGGAAAAAGACGAAAAACACTTGTGAGTGAAATGGTGTGAGAGAGAAAGGCTTAGAGCAGTGGCAACATTCACAGGGGAAATGGCATTTCTCTGGAGGAGGCAATGGCCTCTCTCCTTTATTTCATGAGATGGAGAAGCGAGTTGAAGAAAGTGTGAAAGAGGTGACGAGACGGAGGATGGAGTAGGTCAAAGGGAAGATGGTGAGGGCAGAGATTGGTGGCAAATGGCAGGGGCTTACTTCAACCTCCCTTCTATAATTTAACGCAGCTCTCGAGGCATGCTGTAAAATAAGCCTGGTGTTATTCCACTGAGCTAAAAATACAGTGCTTTACAACATGTAACGGGAATAATGAGGTACCTCAGAATAATGACCAGAATATATAATAAAACTTGTAATTGAGCCTTCAGCGTCAGCCCCGTCAACATGGTTAATTATAGAGAGGAAAAAGCAGTACCCGACAAAGTCCTGTTCGTCAGTTGTTTAAAGTTGCCTCAAGCAAACTCAGACCGAGCCCCTACAAATATGTGACGGACTAACATCATGCGAACAACAGAGTTGTTATCCCATGTCTCTCCTAGTTAAGAATGATGTCGAAATCTTTCCATTAGAAAGGTGGGTTCAGAACGAATGTGTTGCACATTTTGGAGGCGGCGCTAAAAGGCAAAGGGACATCTTTGTGAGTTACAAATCTGCCTGCATGGCCTTTCTTTCTGGAGGGGGGGGGGGTCACACAAATCCAGAGAAACGGGCAGCGTTTCCTTGACCGCTACGCGCCTCTTCATTTCATCCTTTTATGCCCGTTTACAACTGGTTATAAACTGATCCTGATGCATTATTGATTATCACCATTACCTTGGACAGGCCCTTTCGCAATGACATGAGCATGTTTTAACGTGTCCTATCACTTATATGCAGACGACATCCAACTTCATCGGTCATTCAAACCCAGCGAGGCATTCACATTAACTAGGCTCCTGGACTGTGTCAATGCCATCAGAGACTGGACGGCAGAAAACTGCCTGCAACTCAACGACTCTAAGACGGAGGTCCTAGTTATTGCTCCAGAGGAGTTTGTCCCCATGATCAGGCAGATTATTAGTCCTCTCTCCTCTGCTTCCCATTGCAACCTGCGCAATCTTGGGATTTTCTTTGATCGCTCCATGTCATTTGACCCTCATGTTAAGCAGCTGTCCAGGTCATGTTTCTTCCATCTAAGAAATATCAGTAAACTGAGATCTGTATTATCAACGCCTGAATTAGAAATGATCATACACACATTTATCTCCTCTCGCATTGACTACTGCAACTCACTTTTTACATCACTCAGTGTATCTGCTCTTAACCGTCTGCAGGTCATCCAAAATGCTGCCGCCAGATTACTCACCAGGACAAACCGACGGTCTCACATCACCCCCGTACTCCGATCTCTCCACTGGCTTCCTGTAGCATCTCGGATACACTTCAAAATTCTCACCATCACTTACAGAGCACTTCACGGTCAGGCTCCGACTTATGTAGCTGATCTACTTCGCCCCTATTCACCCGCCCGCACTCTCAGGTCAAATGCTCTAGGTCTTCTGTCAGTCCCACGCACACGATTTAAGACCCGTGGTGACCGAGCCTTTGAGGCAGTGGCCCCGAGGCTCTGGAATGCTCTGCCTGCAACTCTACGCCTCGCAGATACTGTGGATACTTTTAAAAGCCAGCTAAAAACCCACCTGTTTAGGCTGGCGTTTGTGTAAAAGTAAACCCATGTCCTAGACCTGCTCTTAACATTTGTTTTACATTTTTATTTTATTTTTATTTTATTCTTTAACATTTTTTATTCACTCTGTGTATGTAATTTATTGACCGTAGGGTCACATTGTGTTTTTTATGCTTTTAAATGTCTGCTCTGTTAAGCACTTTGTGATAGTACTGTCTGTGAAAAGCGCTATATAAATAAAATTCATTCATTCATTCATTCATGTTTTAAGATTAGCTGCTGGCTGCTTGAGGGGTTTTCTGCCATAAAGACATGATTCCAACCTTGACAATGTTCAGAATTTAAACGGATGTTAAACAACTCGAAATATAATTTTTTTTTTAAAGCAGAGCCAGCATAATCTCTCTGAAATTTTAGATGTTAACACATAGTTCTGCATCTGCGATTACACAAGGGTCCGCAAAGTTCTTTTATATATTAAAACAGAAAGAACCAGTTTTAATATATTTCGGGGTATAAAAAATACCCCTCATGCAAGTGCCAATATTTTCCTTTAAAGCCTTCTTCCCACACAAAGGGATTTTATGGAAACAAGTCTTCAGCATTAAAACCATGAAAAAAAAATAGAAGCCCAAACAGATCAGTGATATGCTGCTAACTTCACAGCAATATACTGAGGAAATCCATGTGTAAATTATCTCAAATGTCACGGGCGGTGTAAAATGAGACCAGTCTAGACATAATTAGTGCTTCCGTCAAAGAGAAGATAAAGTGAGCCAGAGAGGGAGAGTAGATGTGTAGAGGGGATTAAAAAAAAAGGGCGAGGAGAGGAGTCCCAGTCTCCTCTCCTGCTGCACCGTGACTGCTGTGTTTTCCTCTGTCTTCTGTCATTCAGCCGATTGAGCAGTGAGTCTGTGTGAGCTACCTCCTTCAAAGTGTGCTTCTTGCCCTGGGCTACTGTGTCTACCACTCTGTGATTTGGTCTTCATATCACCACCTCTCCCCGACACACACACACCCATCACTACTGTTAAGATCCATCTGGGTCCCCTTATCAAAGGAGAGTGAATCAGGGGGATTGGAGGACATCTTTGATTACTACTGCCTGAGGCAAGCCACCTCATCCCCCATCAGCCGTATCCCGCCATCATCATCATCAACCACCACCACTGCAATCAATAAGCTACCACAAGGCCCTGTAGGAGCTCCCACCATCGTCACGTATACACGTGTCATACATATACTCCATACAAAAGAAGGGATGAAGCAATAAAAGGCACTTACAGTACTGGAATTGGAATAGTCAAAAGTGTTACTGTATTATTGCATTTAAGGCGGTGAAAATGCAAACATGTATTTTGTGTTTTGCATTTGTGATTATCTTAGATCACTTTGTATAAATATGTAATCTTCAATAAATGGTGACAATAAAGCATCTTTTTACTGTTTTTAAATGGTGTTTTTTTTATATAAACTGCCTATAGGCTATACGTTTCTGAAGTATAAACAACATTTTCGGGTTGGGTGTGAAAAACGCCAGCATAAAGTGGCAAAATGTCTATAACAACAAGAAAACAAATTGTGTCTGATTTCGCAGCCTTAGTGTGGCCATAGTCCCTGCAGACCGACACACGAATGGAGATATTTAAACAAACATATAAATGTATCTTTACAGCCAGTACTTTAACACACAAAGTGCAAGATGCAAAGAAAGAAAAGAGGGGTAAATCAAACGGGAGGATGATTTGTGGGGTTTGTTATGGAAGAATTTTACCTCACAACAAGAGAGAAGGCCAGAGCACATGTGACTGCCATGTGGCCGGCTTTGTGCCGTCGACTCACACGCTGCGATAATAACGCTACCCAAACTGGTTTACAATTATAAGGAATTTAATTCCACTGATGTAAGTACATTTACAGTTATACATTGGAGTGTACACTCCTATGACATATTAAAACAATAAAACCCCATTTGCAAAAACCTCACCCGGCTCCTCCGGTGTAACACGTCTGTCGTCCGGCAGCCATCACAGAACAAAGGCGAGGAAAAAAGTCTTAAATTAAACCTCCCACATCTGTTCGAAACACCTCCTCCTCCGTTTATCCCGATTCCTATTGGCTATCCTCCAGGAGTGTATTCTACTGTCTGGCTCTGAGTTCATCATCACATTCAATGACTGTCAGTTACGTTTTAAACCCTTCTATAATAATCCTTCAAAATAAAAGTTATACTTCTGCACTTGGCAGAAGTTTCATGCTTATGTTTATCTTAATTATGCATTCTCAAAACCCTTATGATTATGACTAACTATGAATTATTAATTATGAATTATTAAACACTTTTATTATATCTACTAACTACAGTTTTTTACTCAAATTTCTTACAATTCCCCCCTAACTCACAGTTCACTGTGAGTTAGCTACTCGAATGTAGTTAGTTTTTCAAATGTCCCTGGAGACCTTCCCCCTACTCAATCCAGGGAAAGGCTCCCTATCTATCTAAACCGAGGCAAAGAATTCATGCACACAGATATCATTTCAAGTATTTCTGTTCAGTTCGTTTCAAGATAGAGTGCGTTGAGAGTCACTGCCTTCCACGTCTTGGGGCTGGCAGGATCAGGATACAGTCTGTAGGCTAGAGAACACATACTGAGAAGCCTTGACTGTTCTTTTACACGTGACAAAATTACATTTCTTAATCTTTTCCACCCTAAAATCCCTTTATAACCCAATTAAACAAAAAATTTAATCTCCAAATACTCATCCAAAACAATCCGTCTATTTTCCAAACTTCCAACATCTCACTGGATGTTTTAGAAGTCCATCTGGATGGTCAGGAACCGCTCGTGAAGTCCCTCTGGTGGCCTCATCTAGACTGTGGCCATCAGAAGCTCCAATTCGTCCTCATCCTCGTCACATAACTGGTTGCCTGGACTGGTGTCTGGCTCATCGGTGAAACAATAAACCCCTGTAGAGGTCCACGGATGCACGGGAACCCCCATCCACAGACAACTAGGCGGTCTATGATGACAGCACACAGAATAATTACGATTGCCAAAAATGTATGTTTTCACTGGCTAAGCATACTTCCCAACCAGTCGGTGAATGGATTCGTGACACCAGAGTTGTCTGCTAGCTCTTGGCTGAGTGCTGTCAGTCCCTCCAGAGCCCTGGTCACCGATCCATCAGGAGCTGTGTTATTTGGAATGAAAGTGCAGCACGCAGACCCAAACATCTGGCACACGCCACTTTTCTCTGCTAAATCATATCTAATGCCATTCTGTTCTGCAAGGTCATTAAACTAGTCTTCGCCAGCTGTGCATGCAGTCCTGATATGGCGTCACTGGTGAAGTTTACTAAACGCTGTTGGTTATAGTAAATGTAGTTGATCCAATCGACATTTTTATTAATCATCACCCTCTGAGAGAAAACAGATTCTAAATCTGCTGCTATTTGATTTCTGGCTTGAAAGTCATTAGACACCCCCCTTGGCAGTCTTATGACATCTTATGTACACTTGGTCATCAAAGGCCCCCTTCGGGCCGCCGGCATCTCTTTTGGATCTTCTGTTAGCATGTGGGCGTGGAGAGATGAGTTCTCCATAAGTTGCATCAGTGACAGGCAAGATATAGGTGACTGTTGCTACAATTTGCTTCAATAATACTGCCTACATTGGGCCCCATAGCTGTATCTGAGGCTATACAATCAAATGGACCCTCTGAAACCTTGAACAGAGGTGGGGTATTATATTCTACAGGTGGGTAATGCCAGTGCAGCCTCTGACAAGTGTGTTGGAGGGGCAAAGTGTCATCAGTAAACAGAGTTAAAATACAACTAATTCAGGACTTAGGAGTCTGAATCTTGAAGGAACTGGTGTTGCTAGGGGTTGCTCGGTCCTGAACACACAATACAATCTGTACTACTGACTTGAAGCCGTATATTGTACCCACCATAAATTCCCATCTGCCATTTCAGTTTCCACCCCTTACCTCATTCTCTGCGTCAGTCGTATGTCGAACCTGGTCTTTTTACAGGCTTAACAATAATCCTAATGAGCCCTTGTGGGGCAGGACTATCAGTAGCCTTTCCCTGTATTACGTAAAGTCCTCAGTCAGTCAATTTAGGTAAGTCTTAAAGGATTACATCTACCCACCCCCTTTGTACACATCACAGGCATAATATGATAACAGCTTCCCATACTTATGTGTGGCAGGCCCACACTCGTCAGTTATGATGCACACGGTTTTGGTCATCCACCCGCAGGCTTGTTCATACTTGGGACTGGAAATTACTTCACAGAAGTCGAACTGGACCGTTGATGTTGTACCTTCTTTGAACATAAGAGTGAGAGTTACATTTTCATAGGTGAGTGTCGTCAGAGAAGCCTCTCTACGTGGTCTAAGATCGGTTTGATTAGCTACTGAGGCTAAATGTCGAATCCTGATGTAGTCATGCATGTGATCTGGTTCCTGTCTGTGGTTAATTCCACATACTAAGGGGGAAGCTACTGAAATCAGGGAGAAAGTAATTAGAGACTTCCATAACCCACTGACCCTAGAGTCTCCTAATGGACGCCCTCGCTTAAACTGTGGGGAAAACGTCATCTTCAGTACTGTCTAAACCCCTCTTTTGAGGTGTCTTTGGCTTCAAATTTTCCTGTCTGATGTTCAATCCTGTCTCTGCGAGTGTCTTACTCGTTACCTTCGCTGCTGCACAGTGAGTGAGGTGGTGTCATGTGAGGTTGCCAATACTACCTCCCATGGACCGGTCCACCTTGGTTCACTCCACTTGCGTTTGTGGACTTTTATCCACACCAGACTGCCTGGTGACACATCAGCCTGCTTCCTTTCGTCAGCTGCTGCTTCTGCGTTTGACACCTGAGGAAACAACACTCGGCTCATGTTAGTTAGAGCTCCCGTATATTTCTCAATTTCTAGAGTTAGCAAGTCTAGTTGTGGTTTATCATGACGTTATTAAACCTCAAAATTTGTGAGTAGCACCTTTACTGAAAACGATTCTAAATGTGGATCTACAAAAAATGTTTGACACCTTACCATATCCCCCCTTCACCTCGATATCTCTGCTGTAAGGGATCACATGGCAACCATCTATGTATCTTGGCTATACCCTGAACCTCCCCATGGTCCTGGTGACAGCATGGGCATCTGTTGATGTCTCATGGGAGGAGGTCCAGCTGGACCTGGTCCTAGGTGCTGCTGATGTTGTGGTGGGAACGGAGCATGTTGTGGTGCTGCACTGATCTGTCTTCCTCTTCCCATTTGCCTTGGGCAGTCTCGGGCCCAATGGCCCCATCTCCCACATACGTAGCACTCACCAAACCTGTCAGGGTTTTCTCTGTTTCCTGGTTGGCCATATCCGCCTGCTTGGTAAGCTCTGCCTCTTCCATATTCTCTGCCTCTGTTGGATGCCCGTGCACGTCCTCTGCCTCTATAATGTGGTGGAGGTTGGTAGTACACCACTGTGTGGGCTGGTACTGCTGGATTTTGTTGCTGCTGGGCTTCTGCTGCTATCATCTGTTTCTTGGCCTGAACTTTTCTATTTAATTCTCTGTCGACCTCTGCTACTTGCAGTTTCAGCAGTCGCCGCTGCATTCTCTTTATATCCTCGTCTTCTTTACTTTCTGCTCGTCTTTCCTCTATCTGCTGTTGCAAATCTTTTCTAATGCGTTCTACTTCTGTTACTTCACATTTTAGTCTTCTTACCAGTGCTCCTACTTCCTTACTCTGCTTCTTTAATGTAAACATTATGCAGCCTAGGAGTATTCAAATGTGTGTATTAAATGTGCATGCTTGTCATCACCTGAATCAAAGTCAACTCACCCTCTGTGCTGTATGGCGTGTGGCCGCTGACTCCAAAACTGGGATCCGCTCAACCACGCACCTTGACTGAAACAAACACAGAACTGCCAAAAGTTCAGCAGTAAATGTTAGCATACGTCTGTAGTGTAAGAGAGGTCAACGATCTCTCAAATATGTTGCGCCGTCCGTGTCAAAATTGATTCTTAGGAACTATGTAAAATAGTAAATGTACCAAAATTAGTCAATACTGGATATGTGAAGGAATCTCGAATCCAAAATTGAAGCTGGAATTCCGAAATCAAACTCAACATCTATATCCGAATCACAATCACAATCCAGTTCCAAATCAGAATTCGAAAGGTTTAAAATTGGAAGTAAAATGAAATTAAAAAACAATGAATAATTAATCAATTAAATATTAAATTCAACTTTAAAAATCAATAACTGTGTTCAAAGATATTCAACCAGAAATACCAATGTAAGTCAAACTGTTGAACTGCACTTACACTCTGGTCTGCACAATACTGAGTCACAATTAAGTTCAAGAATTGAAGAAACACAACTGAAACCATTAATCTTTGTTAAAATGCTGAACTAAAACCAAAGTCAACGACTAAAGTTATAATGCTTAATTAAAACTAAGGTCAGGATATAAGCTCACAGTTCTTAGACAATGAATCTCTGAAAAATTCAGATTCTAAACACTTCTTTACGGTCACCTGCAGTTATTCCTTCTGTTTAATTGTTTTTAAATCTCCTTTTCTTTTGCCTTATGTTTTGATGCTTTTAATGGTTTTATGTGAAGCACTTTGAGCTGTGCTATACAAATAAACTTGCCTTGCCGTCTGCGCCGAACCGGAAGTTGTTCTGCGCCAAACCGGAAGTTGTCATGAAACCGGCTTTTTTACAGATATGCTATCCGCAATGCTAACGAAAAAACGGAGCTTCTGATAAAGCGTACGCACACACAAGTATCACCAAAATCCCACACTTTAATTCCACTCATACGCCTTCTGTCTCCTCTCTCAATCCAGCCGTTATTTTATTTTATAAGCACTTATTTTACATACAGGGTCCCGCAACGCCGGAGCTACACGTAGCTAGCGTTAGCTCCTCACAGCGCGGTCATGCAATATCAATCATTTTAAACGTATTTCCACGCTGCTAAAACACAGACTAGTCACACGTATTATTGGACTTATTTAGTCATCATTTTAAACGTATTTCCACGCTGCTAAAACACAGACTAGTCACACGTATTATCGGACTTATCGTCCGGTTTTTTCCTTAAACCCTCTGGTTTAACCAGACCCTACGATCGTCGTATATAACCCTTCACCCAGTGTGTTCTCACAATCGTATCGCCAACACGGCAACCACGCACATGACAAGACACAATTGTTACCGGACTTATTTATCTTTTACCCACCCGAACGTCCTTTAATATCTTGCATTCAAAAGCCTCCCAGCACCCCGCGGCAATCTTACCTTTTGCAGACTCGATTCCCGGCAGCAGTGCCTGGTTGCTTCCAAAGCTACCGAAGCTGTCCTGGCTCACCAGCTCCTTCTTGTCAGTGTATTTATTCCATTTTGAACCACACCATCCAAAACTCAAACTCTAGGTAAGGCCGGCGAGGTAATCCGCGGACATCGGGCCCTTACCTATACCGAGCAGTGTTGGTCCGCCACTCCCAAAGAACACGCAGTTCGGCCTATCAGGGCTGCCGCCCATCAACGCTTATCGATTCAGCGCTCCCAGTCCTCGCAGCTTACCAAACGCTCTGAATCTCAGTATTCACTGAACTAGTCCCCTCTGCTCACCATGCTAGTATACTTCAGACTGCAAATCATAGCCTCCGCAAATCATAGCCTCCTCCTCCGGGGAACGTCCTCACCGCACCTCAGAGCTAGCTGTTAGCAACGCTAGCCAAAGACACTTCCTCTAAATTTCCTACAAAACTAACTCACAGATTTCATGAAACGGCTCTGCCTACCGATATGATGGGCCCAGGAAGTGTGTTTGACCAGTGCAGCCTTCAGCTCAAGCAGCGAGGCCGGTAAGGAAGTCCCATCTGGGGTGCCAAATTTGTTATGGAAGAATTTTACCTCACAACAAGAGAGAAGGCCAGAGCACATGTGACTGCCATGTGGCCGGCTTTGTGCCGTCGACTCACACGCTGCGATAATAACGCTACCCAAACTGGTTTACAATTATAAGGAATTTAATTCCACTGATGTAAGTACATTTACAGTTATACATTGGAGTGTACACTCCTATGACATATTAAAACAATAAAACCCCATTTGCAAAAACCTCACCCGGCTCCTCCGGTGTAACACGTCTGTCGTCCGGCAGCCATCACAGAACAAAGGCGAGGAAAAAAGTCTTAAATTAAACCTCCCACATCTGTTCGAAACACCTCCTCCTCCGTTTATCCCGATTCCTATTGGCTATCCTCCAGGAGTGTATTCTACTGTCTGGCTCTGAGTTCATCATCACATTCAATGACTGTCAGTTACGTTTTAAACCCTTCTATAATAATCCTTCAAAATAAAAGTTATACTTCTGCACTTGGCAGAAGTTTCATGCTTATGTTTATCTTAATTATGCATTCTCAAAACCCTTATGATTATGACTAACTATGAATTATTAATTATGAATTATTAAACACTTTTATTATATCTACTAACTACAGTTTTTTACTCAAATTTCTTACAGGTTGCCATGTTTCACTGATTTCAAGTCATTGTTTCGAGTAGTATTCATGGACGCCAACTCAGCCACACCACTAACATTTTCATTACACAGACGACTATTCTTCCAGATGAAATGCCATTTCATTTCCCTTCCATCTTCCCCTCCCACTCTGTCCTAACTTTAATGCCAGCACATCTGATTTAATGGGAGAATACCAAAGAAGCACTTGAGCGCACACACAATCGCACATTTTTAAAACACACAAGCATGTTCAGATACACCGAGGTTGTGTATAATTTATTAAAAGAACATGTTTTCTTGAACAAGGTTAACAATCTAAACTAAAAATCTTAGAGTGTTAGATGCCCCACGTGAAAACAGGGTGTTTAAAACTTTCAGTGCAAACCTTGTGCAGTCCTGCACAGTCCACAAACACTGCGGGATGTGTACTGTACTCTTCACTTTCTGCTGTCCTCATTGGAAGTGGACATTCACTGTCCTCATTTTGGTCAACACGTCTTCGTCCAGCGACATCTGGGTAAGGTAAAGATCATTTAAAACGTATCTGCTGCTAGACTTTCTGTCAGTTTTGTCCTTAGTGTGGTGATAAAATTAAGGAATGCAGAATCATTCAAATCAAGGAGGTTAATCCTTTTTGGAGCATGAATGTACCGAACAAACATCATGGCAATCATTCTGATGTGAAGGCGGAATTTTGGCCTCAGCGCGGGTGTCCGCTCCTAAAATGGATTTTTCTTTTTCACAAGTGTAAATTTGGGCTTGACGATGGCGTTGGGAAGAAAGGTCAAGGGGTCGCCAAATATCACAAGTTCATAAAATAAAAGGTCAGAGGGCTCGCTGTGAATATCCAAACCCACATGTTATGCAAAATCTGTCTTTTTCTCTAATTTGTTCAAGGTCCAAATGTTGTTTCGGTGAAAAATTTGACATCGCAATGACGGGAAACAAGAAGTGAAGGGGTTGACAAATTATTTTGAAACTATTTAACAAATTCCATTGTTTGAATTGTGAACAGAACACAACCCTGAAACACACAAAAGGCAATTCATTTCATTGGCAACTATCTGTCAACACTGCAAGATTGTCAAAACATCTCCTTTACATACTGCATTTTTAACTACGGCTTCAACAACCTCGCACACCATGTATATCCGTTAATTTGCTGTGTTGATCGGTGGTCAGGATGTGTGAGCGACACAATTTATTATTGACTTATTTCATAATTTTACACAGCCATGACCATAACGCCAATTAAGCCTTTCGTTACATGCGTGTATGTTGTTGAGAAAAAGAGAAACGTGTTTGTGCGTGTGTCCTTGGTTAATGTACAATACATACATCTGTGTGCTTCATTGTGTGGGAGGCTCATCAGCACTTACTCTGTCAACTTGTGTCTCACTCGCAAATCCTTTAGTATCTCTCGAGTGAGCGCTGATTTATCTCACTTGCTCAGGCCTCCATTAAAAGCAGAAGCCAAATAATTACTTAAGGTTAAATGGGCGCTTGAGCGGCGCATAAAGCTTTCGTTTGTCCCCCCCCGCATCACTCAATAATTCATTTGTATTTCTCTTTTGTTAACTTTTGTCCTCTGCCAGAGACTTGCTGGGCTGGCAGACGGGGTCAGAAAGCGGCAACGTTGCAAGCTCTGAAGATGAAAGTCAATGATTGATGATGTATTGACTGCAAGTCCAATACGTCCTGCTGGGACATATCGAGACGTGATGTGAAATACAGGTTGTTAGATCCGGGAGAGAGTGCCTGCTGGTAAACGGGGAGGAGATGCATTTGTCATTTTCCGAACAGACTAGTTTTTGACATTTTTTCTTGTTCTCCTCGGTAATGAAAACGAACAAACTGCTTCGTTCCTCGTGAGTGATGCATCCTCCTCCAAGCACGTGGAAATAAGATGCCGAAATATCAAAGCACGTGAACGCCTACACTCGTGCGTCTACTTGACCTATTTGTTCACGGCTGAGAGAAGCCCGAGCGTTGAGATTATGTTTCCGTTTTCCCTCCACACAGTTTCCCGAGATTGCTCAATTAAGCTGTGGACCCGGTTAGCCTGTTTAGCCTCACCTCTCCCATGGGCGCAGATTAAAGTGAGAACTTGCCCACATGAGCCTGGTGTATGTACTCACAATTATTAAAAGTTACATGCTGTAATGAACTATGATAAACAGACAGCATTGTTGAAATGAGCTGTGGAAAGTATGATTATGGAGGTCACTGTGGGTGACAATTATTTAAACCTTAGAATGTTGTTTTTCACCCCCTGCTTTTGAGTTATGAGAGAAAGGACAGAGGACTTGTGCTGCTCCTTGAGTCTGCAGCCACATGCCACCAGGGTCATTCACAATGAGTAATTACATTAGATACAGGCCCTAAACTCCAGAGGCTAAAATCCACGCCCTCTTCCCTCCCTCTCCCTAGCAAGCCACGAAAGACGATTAGGGCTCAGGGTCCCACTCGCTGCAGAGAAGGACAAAGGCTGGCAGCTCCCTTAGAGGGAGGGGAATTAGTTAAGGATAGATGGAAGGAGGAGAAGCATAGAAAGCTTACAGAATACCAGTGGACATGGAGGATGGAGAGAGAATAGAATGTACAGGGACGAGAAAAGAGATGATAGGACGAGAGCTTTAATGAGGTGCTCAACCGAGCATCGCACAGAGCCATGTAGGTTGTTGATTCTTGACACATGGGACAAAACATGGAGCAGAAACAAATGTGCTTCTCTAGTTTAAACTGTTATATCTTTAATGTTTAGCCCTCCACACAGGTAAAAGTAGATAAATCACATTTTCTCAGTCGTTTTTAATTGTTCCAAAATATTTGGATTTGAAACCTGTTATCAATTGACCAAAATCCCTTCGTAGGCAACATGATGCTAACTAAACCATCCCTGTCCGCTGTGGAAAGTCATCGGATGTGGTTGAAAACTGGAGTTGTTATTTTTTGGTCAAGTAAATTAACATTTGCCTCATTAAAAAAAATATGATTTGTTGTCAGTGTCGACAGATTATGTGAACTTCTTCATGGGTTCGTCAAATATCCAAAGCACATTGTACTGGGTAGGCTTTAACTTCCAACATATCCATCTATTCTCCTGTGTTATGGTCAAGTGGCAATGCGGACTCCAATTTTGAGCCTTGTAGCCCCCAGGCAAATGAATCATTTTGACCGTGTATATTTGATCTTTGATAACAATGAGGACTCCATGCTGAGCCCTCCTACAGATCAGAGCTGCAGCTCACAAGCATAGCTAACCTCTCATCTAGCTGGTGTAATGCCTGCAGGCAGACAGCAACGCCGCTGAAAGCCTAAGATATTTAGAAAGTTGCCTTCTTCATAACCTGGTCATCTGTGTTGCTCCCAGTCTCAAGAAGGGTTTCTCCGGCTAGCATAGTAGCTCATTGGAGCTAGATGTTAGCCCAGCTACCTCCGTTAGCAAAGTGACCTTTCGTTTATTGGGTAGTAGCGGGCCCTTACAAGTCTCCCTCTGCAGTGTTAGCTGTTAGAATAACTGCTCAAAGTACCTGCATAGGGGCTAGCTCAGTGAAGACTCACTACAATTTACCAAGCACCTACCATTAAGGCATTATGTTGTTGACTGTGTAAAACACTGTTTCTTAGTCTGTTCAATCTAATAAATTAAGTAAACACTGATATGCCAGCCATGCTGTATTGTTACCCACTGCAACAAGTCATGAAAGTCAAACAATTAATAAGTTCACAGCAAATAAAGAATTGCATGCAAGACAGCTTAAAACAATATGCAAGCATCAACAATTGTGGGATTTTAAGTAGCATTTTGTTGTAGGCAATAATTAAGTAATTACATCACGTTCACCACCATTATCATTATGATCATGATCACAGGCACCATCAGACCCCTCTTTTATATCCATCAGGCGCACACATACACACACACCTAGCTTATCTGCAGGTCTCAACGCCCACTTAAAATGTTTGAGCTGGGAAGCCTGTAATCCCCCATTTGTTTAGTAATTTCATGACTGGCTAACCTTCCTACTCTCGGGCATCTCTCCGACTCTGTTAGAGCTCTCTGCGTGTATGCGTGTGCATTTATGCTTGTCAAATAATATTAAACATCACCTCAATGTCTACCCACTCTCTTTATATCCCTTCTCCACAGAAACGGCTATCTACAACACGTTTCTCACCCATTGCCCAGATCCAGACTCTTAGGTATCCAGCAACCATGAAGCAAAAACATTGTGTCCCTATGTGGTCCTCCAGACTGTCCAAGCAGTCTTTGCAGTACTGTAAAGCTAAACCTCTTTGAAGCCCTTAATATTGACAACGATATAGGCATTTTCTTGCTCAGATATACTGACACACCATCATCATCACCACTACTAAAACATTGCAAAACAAGCATTTTAATTCGTCACCGCAGACTGAGCAGTGGGGGCGCCTCCAGGCAAAGTGAAGAAAGTCCTTCTCCAATTGGCATGTTATTGCATTCTTAAACCATGTCATGAAGCGCCATATCAGGTTCATTTGTATTTCTATTGCATCCTTTATTGCATTCTCACAACAAGAGGTTGTCCCGGGTTGCCAGGACCAAAGCCCGACAGTCCCCAACCTGGTGTCATTGCTTTCTGTCGTCTTGTAGCTCCTGTGGCTCTTCCACTTGCTTTACAGCTACAGCCATTAGTCACCAAGGTTCGAGAGAAGCTCTTCGTTTGCAACACAAACAGAGGTCGCAGATTCCTGCAACGAGACAGGAATCATTTCATTGATCCACACGAAACCTGGCATTACATCGGTTGGCACATTACAACTTTGATAGGGTTCTTGCACTAAAAGATCCTAGAGCAGAGGAGATATAGGAGAGCAGCTGTTCCATGAACACACAGAAGCAGAATTTGTGCCAGAAGGTCTACAGCTGGAGCGCAGGAAAATCTGAAACAGAGCAAATCCAAGCGCAAGCAGGGGCTATTTGAGTGTGAGGACAGGGAAAGCGTTGCAAAATCTGAAGTGAAATCAATAAGTCATGTTCTCAAACACTCTTGAATGGAGATAGGAAAAAGCTCCAAACCGGCTTTTCCAAATTGTTGCCTTAAAAAGGCTGAAGCAAATATAATCGTTGAGACTTTCCGATGTGTTGTCGGTAAAAAGAAAGCCGAGAGTTTCCATTTCGTTTTAACCCTCGGCTCACTGACAGATGTTAGCGACAGTGTCTCAGTTTAACTTTACAGCATAGTACAAATTCAACAAATGACTTCACACCGTCATTCTCTCTCTCTCTCTCTCTCTCTCACTTAGTCCCTCCAGCACAGAAACACTGAGACAGACTTGCAGGCAAGCCTGCACACCTGCCTGCCTCTCATCGCCATCAAACCTTGGCTCGCTTTCAGTCGCTGTTCATTTGAGTGGCAGATTTTTTTTTGTCTTTAGATTTTACAGTCTGAAACACTGACATATGAGTCACTCAATTCCCCCCCAAGACAAACACAAGCCTTTGTCTCTGGCTTCACATCACTTCAAGGCCTCCAGTCTTCACCAAATGTGTTTTTAATGAAAACTGCTTCGTCTCATCACTCAGTGAGTGTCTAATGGCTCCTGTATTGCTGCAGGTACCAGAGAGAGGTGGGGATATCTGACACATGAAAGCAGAATGTAGGACCAAGACACGTACACACACAGGTTTGCACACACTCATGAACACCTTCAATTTCAGCCTCACCGAGTATCTGGCAAATCCAGATGCACGCAATTAGTTTGGCTTCTCTTGTCCCCATGACAAACAGGAAAGTGCGGGTTGTTAGAGCAAGATATTTCTGAGTTAATTTAATCATCAGAGACTCTGAGGTGTGAAAAACAGGAACAGGAACAAAGCAGTTTTCAATAAAATCGAGTGGCTAATGAGGACTAAGGCTTAAAAATCTGACATGAATCACAGTATAATCATATATATATATAGATATGCACATAATCATTGAAGGCAGAAAACTTCATCAGCAATAACTTGATTGCATCGTATACCAAATCAAGGCACAAAGGCTAACATTTTCTCACCTCACATTTACTTCCCTACCCTCTCCTTCCATTTCCCCTCTGCATCCTTCTCTTTTTTCCCTCCCATGTCATCTCTCTTTCTCCCATCTTCCCCTTCTGTTCATTGTCTATTCTCGCCTCAACTCACCTGCCCCACCTCCCCCTTTACTTGACTCTCCTCTCCGCGTGGAGGATTTGCTTGCTGATCCCGATCCCACACACACACACACACAAAAAGAGGGTGGATAATCAGCTTCCTCTCTCTCTCCCGGCCTGAGTCGGTCCTCTTCAGAATTCCCATGTGATGCCATGCCTTCCGAAAGCAGACTGTTACCCATTATCCCTCATCTACTCAGCCACTCATCCTTAATCTTTGGCTCTCTTATCCCCCCCCCCCCTTCTGGTTTCTGCGCTTCCACATTTCTTAACCAGCAGTTGCACGATGAACATTCGTATCCAACAAGGTTACGGCTTTGAGCTTGTGCAAATTACCAAACACATCTATTCAAACAATGTAGGGAACCCACTGTATTCTACATCACTCATTTAGACCAACTGTTTTGGATCTTACAGTAGAGGTGGTCACATTCGCAGATTTGCTCCTAATCAGGCCTATTTAGAGTGTTACGGTTTGATGTGACTGTGCTGGTACATGTACCAACAAGACTAAAGCTTGTGTCCGAATTCGATACTACAATCTAATTTCAACTTGTGTCAAGAGATACTTCAGCATGCGGCCATAACTGGCCATCCGAAAAATTACGCAATTTGCTGCATTAGAAGGCCAGCTTGGCCATGGACAGACACAGAGTTGCACACTCACACAAGCGATCGCATGATTCTCCTTGCGGCGACAATAATAACCGTGAATATTTTGATAAAACATTGTGTTGTCTCTTTTTGAAAGGTATTTGGCAGGGGTATTCAAAAGTTTGGGGTCCGATTGAAATGCATTGACACAAGTTTTGTATTTTTCCCTGTTGGTACAAAGCAGTAATACAAAAACAGTATGACAATCAGTACTCAAGCTAACTGCTAACTTCAGCATGCTAACATGGTCATAGTGGTATGGCGCTGCTAACATCTTTCAAAAGATGTTACCACGAGATGAAAGTTATTGATCGTCTCTGGACCATGGATGTCCAAATGTTGTGCCGCTCCATCTAGGAGGTGTTCCTAGAAATTCCAATGGATGCTTGATGCTTGTTATTGAAAAAGTCAGGGGATTATCTCCTGTACAACATTTCATGGCAATCAGTCGTTGAGATATTTCTGTCTGGACCAAAGCAATGGACCAACAGACATTGCCATCCCTCTCATCAGCATGGCTAAAAACACAGATGTCTTTTACATGGATCCCGTTCGCAGTCACTTTAACTGCAAAAAACTGTGTTTTTGTTATAAAACACATCTGGAACTGTTAAAATTTCATACCCAGGGCTTAACGCTTACTAAGTGCGCATCAGCTTTTGGTTGCCGAAACTGAAAATATAGAGGCCATTTTTAGTCACCTGTGTATCTGTTCCCTTCATTATGTTGTAAAGGTTTGTTGACCACATAAATCTCCCTCGAGTTATGCTTCAATGATTCACAGTGACAGGAATCAAAATGATGATGTAAGATTAAAGTTGGAGCTTAGGCAGGAAACAACAGATCCTTCTGCCATTTAGCGTGACAACTAAATATGAACTATGCCCATTATATGAAAACAAATGTTTTCTTTTTGAATTTGAGAAAAAGTATGCAAGTAATTCATTTATCCCCCAGAAATAGGGAACTTGTGTGCAAACTGCTTTTAAGACAGAATTCCTGAATATTCTTCGTGAGCAGGCAATCAACTCCCAGGAGCACCTTGTGTTCTTACTTTAAATGAGCTGGCTTGTCATCTTTTAAGTGAAACCTCTGACCTACTTTTAGTCTCCAACTTAAGTTCCTCCTATCGTCCGCTTTCTTGTCTTCATTTCGCTCCTCTATCCACATTTACAAAAGGGGGAACCTGTTTATTATCAGTTACACTTCTGCTCACATCTCTTTTTCTGCTTCTGTGTTGTGCTCTGCTTAAAATGACTGCTTCTATATGCATTTGTTGTTCTTCTCCGTCTGTCCCACGCACATTTAGCAATCAAGGAAAAAGGAAAGTACACATTTTCACTCATTTCTATGTTGACAGATGATGCAAACTCTTCTGTTGCGCACTAAACGACGAGGCTAAGCTTTTCAAATCAATCAAGCGGAGACGGGTCTCGATGTCTTAGGTTGCTGATGGGAGAGTATTTTTTCAAATACATTGCATCACAACACTGCCACATGCTGGATTTGGAAGTGACAAAATGTGTAAAAGGCAATGAGAGACAATGATGTCGTAGCAAGAGAAGTGCATGGTGTGTGTGTGTGTGTGTGTGTGTGTGTGTGTGTGTGTGCGTGTGTGTGTGTGTGTGCGTGTGTGTGTAGCATTACTGATTCATTCAGGCCTCTGATCCCTGGCTGTGTGAGAGCAAAGCCCCTCTTCTGACTTCACATTTCAAAATGCATTGCTGGGCTCTTGGTATTCTTAAACAGAGCTGCAAGAAGAATGAACTATCCCATTCACCCATCAATGATTTACTGTCATACCCTATAGGCTGGAATTTAACAACACAGCCACAGAAAGTTTGGATGCATGCGTGTGTGCTTGTACTTTAGGCAGTGAGTGAATTTGTCAGACGGTCCCCTCATGAAAACACCTCCTTTATTTTAATTTTGAGAGTGATTCTTTGTGTAGCCGATTGTTTTTGAGGTATTATCTCACAAAAGAACAAAATATTTTTGATTGCATCCTGGTTGCGGCAGATGAATAAAGGCCAGTCTGAAACCTTTGAATAATTAAGGGGGATAGTTTGATATTGCAGCCAGACTGCAGGTAGATTTGATGCACGTTCTAGAAATCAAAGCACTCTTTGACAAGGCTGGGCATAACGGAATCCCTTGATGGATTCATAAGAGAAGGCTTGGATCAATATGCCCGTATTGGCTCATAATCCACTCACCTACAGTACAGTCTCTTTGTCAGCCAGGGAGAAAAAAGGATGTGATGTTCTGTTGCATCATCCTTTTTCCGTCTGTTGTTCAGATAGATCCCAAACATAGTAATTAGGAAGAAAAGGTGGTACAGAGAGGCGAGAGAATGTTGCTTCAAAGTGAGTGAAAGTGAGGACAATTTTAGAGCTGACTGGAATTCTGCATCAGGTGCATCATAATAAAAAGTCATCTGAAGGACAGGGAGCCTTAACATCGCCTTCAGTGAAGCAGTTAGCATGTCAGCTGTCGAGGTGAGACAAGATTGGTGAAAAAAAAAAGGTTGCCATCTCTCCTCCTGATGCTTCCCGCAGAGATCTGCAAGACAATCAATCACTTGTTTCCACGGTCTCATTTGTGTTTTTTCTGGCCACATTTTCCTCTTTAAGAAAGTCTTTGTCTTATTTGGAAAGCTGACTCACATATATTGTATTTGTTTCCATCAAACACTTACAAATCACCTTTTTTTGAAAAAAGGTGATTTCACAGTTTTGAAATATCTCCTCGGCTTTCAGAGTCAAACTGATCTGGTGCAACCCGAGCCGATAGTCGGACACGAATTGAAATGGATCATTTGCCATGTTGTTGACTTTCTTGCGTTGTCTGCATGAGGCAAATGTGGAGACAGATTTTTTTTTTTTAATTGCTACTGTAGCTTACTGTATTTCAATCAGACGGTAATTTCCAGAGAACGATAACGATTCAGGCAGTGAGACAGGAAAAGACGTAAGGGGAAAAAGAAGAATTTGCAATTTAGTTAGGCCTTGTTGAAATCTGCTGAAAAGGGACTTTGAGACAAAAATGTGTTGACAATGTGCTGCACAGGATAAACTGAAGTTGTCGTCATTTTCGTTATTTACAAGAAAAATAATTGTGATCCCAGCTACACAAAAACAGATGTAAAGGTAAATTTATAGAACATGTAGCAGGATGTGGGAGTTATATTGGAGTCATATGTCTAGCACAAGACATTACCAAAGGCAGCCTGTTCTGCGGCTGTATCAGTTCTCGTCTCGTAATGTTTCAGCACTAAAGTGGTGCTGCTGAGAATCTGTGAAAGCCATTCTCAAATCTGTCCCAGTTGTCCCATACGTCAGCCGTTGCCATATAATCTCATGGGATTTCTATCACACAGGTGCCGTTGCTTATTTATCCTCCGCTCGACACATTCACTGCCCCCCAGCGAGCATCGCTAAAACCGGCTAACTATCTGTCACTACAAGCCAACAGAGCTTTGCGTCCGTTGTCCCCGGCTCCTCACATCCAACCCCCCTCAAGGCCCTCCAGTCTCGTTCTGGGCATCGACGGCTGACCTGCTGGTCTGTATGATCTTCACTGCAGGCGGTACTCGCTCCATGGCTCTCCACAGCTGACAGGTGTGCGGTAAAAACATCCCATTAGCGAGTGCAGACCACAACAAAGGGATGTCCATTTCTCAGACTTTGGTTTCTGCTCATTTCTCGCTCTGATCCACTTGCGTATTCAATATGAACAGACGGAGAGAGCTAGAGATGAATTTGGAAACTAAAAGAAACCCGTGAAACTCCTAAAGAGCGAGTGGGCCTAAGCCCTGGGGCTAAGACAAAGCACCTGAGGCAGACTACCATTCTACTTTGTACTTTGAGACGTTTCTTCCCCTTCAATGTCTATTTCAGTCATGAATAGGTATGAGAGGAAAATGAGGTATTTCCTTTAATTAGCAACTAGGTACATGAGAATGTGATCTTTTTGTTCTTTGCCTCATTAGGCTGCACGTATCTAGAAATATGCATTGTGTTCTTACCTGAGTGTAAGTTTGGGCCACCCTTAAGGGGTTGACCTAGTAAAAGTTACAGGGATAGCGTGTGTGTGTGTGCACACACACACACACCCCTGAGTGTGTGCATGTGCTCTATGAGTGGATACGAACGTGCATGAGTGTGTGAAAACTTTGCGCAGCCATTCAAGGTGAGAAGTGGGTGGGTGTGTTGTGACAAGAATGTCACGACTCACTCTGTGAAATGGCAAGTAAAGGGAGAAAATGTCAATTCTCAATGTGGAAAACCACATAATGACTGTCTCAGAGGAAAAGGGTAACACACACACGTCTATGTGCATAGATACACACTTGGGTTTTACTCGTATAGGCTATACCTTCATCTGCCCCTCAACAGACAGCAGGTCTATGGGGAGTCCTGACAAGAGGTTCATTTTATCCTTTGACTCACCTGTCAAACTAAACCATGTAGTTCTGTGATGGTTAAGACAAAGATATCTACTTTCAGAAACAGACAGGCGAAACAAAAGAGGCATTGAGTTTTGTCAGGTTTTTTTAAAGGATTTTAAGGATTTTAAGCATTTTGACAAATTCTGCAGTTGACTAAAGCTTTTTTTACTTTTCAAAGCAACGCTCCCATGCCCTCAGACTGTTGGACACTGAAAGATTCTATACTTCACAAGCAATAGACACATCCCCACGTCCGCTGGCTCTTCGCTGCTTCTTCTTCTGCAGTTAAATAGACTGACGCTGTAGAGACGGCTCTCGGAGACGATCGGTGCGTTTGCACTTCAGTAATCTGGTTAGTGTCGACTTTCTGAAGTAACCTGATTTCTTAACATTATGTAAACATTATGTATAATATGGAGCGAAGAGTCAAGCCGCAGTTACTGCACTCAGGCTTGTGTTGAAGTTACCTGGTGAGGTTAAAGTTAAAGCTACCTGATGAGGTCGCGACAGTTAGTCTTCAATTTGCACACTTTTGGATCAACCAAAATCTTAATTATAACATTTTGTTTGTAGATATTCTCCTAAGTTTTGTCCAAAGGCAGAGGGCATTGTCTGCATTTTTTGTTATAATGCTTGTTGCAACTGTTTTTTTTGCTTTTGTCTTACATTTTTAGCCTAAAAAGACAAACTGTAGGCACTACAATCTACTTGTTAGATGGTTTTCGTGGCCATCCTAAAACTCTTTCAAACGAGGTTTTTGCGAGACAGTGAGAAAAGACGAATGGAAAATGTGACAGTGCTTGTGGTGACTCGTAGACATGTGGCTTTGTATTTTCCACGGCTGAAACCACAGTCAAACTGACAATGACAAGTCTGAAGATGTGAGCTTCCACAGCTGAACAGCAGACGACTTGTAAAATGTAGAAATGTGTGCTCTGTGAGGAAAATCTCTCACTCATGGGTCACTTATGCAACGCAAATGAAATAATCCAATGTTTCCAAAGCCCCTCAAACTTAGAAATTCAACCGCTATTATGCACTCTGCATTATTTCATGAGACTCTGTGTCCTTGTACAGTCTATCTGCAGAGTGCTGCTGAGCTGTACTGCACGAGTGTGAGATAGAAGGTCGTCGCCTTTGAAGTTTCCACAGACCTACTGTATTTTAACCTCACGCCTCTTGCTACGAAAGTAGAGATGAAAGCATACCTTGATCTGTGACGCAGATCTATCGTATCTAATGTGATTTAACGCAAGTAACTAGCTTATAACCGTAATCATGTGTGATCTAATGTGAATAACTAGCGTGTCTCTGTAATGTGTGCAGTCACCGTGGCGGCATCCAGCCTACATCACTGTCTCCTCTTCTTCACCCTCTGCCTCCTTTTTTTCTAAATCATACATATTTCAAGGGCAGTGCTTTCTCCTGCCACCGGGCAGCAGACTTGAGGAGGGTCTGAGGAAAGCAGTTCAGAAGCCTTGGAGAGCCTCTCGGGTGAAACCCTGTCAATAGAAGCAGTCACTTCACCTCCCACAGCCGGGACGAGGGAAAGGAGCTGCAGATTCAATTTTAAAAACAGCCACTGTGGCAAGGTTATCCTCGCGTGTCCCGCTGACTGTGTGCGAGTACATGTGTGTGTTTGTATCTCTAAAGGGAGGATAGGAAATTGCACCTGCGATGTCAGTCATTGTGTAGAGCTGAAGAAGTTGGTACCACCACTTTGGATGTAATTTTCACTGTAATTTCATCATGAAGTGAAATAAAAAGCTCTACAAAAATGTAGTTAGATATGTTGAATAGGTTCTTCAGTCCATGCTCTAGTATGAACAGTATTTTGCTCTTGGTAACGCTGCTATTGACTGTATGAAGTCACTTTGTGCATCTGGGCAACCCTCCACGAACCAGCTGCTTTTCATCTTTTAGCATACGCTGTCATTGTGGTGTCTGAGCGTTCGTCAGTGTTTCAGGCTGCTCTCCTTTCCACATTCAGGCTTCACAGGTGAAAGCACATGTTTACTGCCCCCTCTAGCCCCGTGTCTGTCCTTTTCCCCTTTTCTAGAAGATTAGAAGCTTTTAAAGTCTGGTTACTCTTTTTATTCCAAGTTTCACTTGTCTGCATGCAGCAATGCCACATTGTGTTTAGAACTGCTCAGTTGGTAATTAAAGGCGTCACGGAGGATCTCGGCCATCAAGCAAGAACAAAAAAAATAAAATCGAGGCTGTTTCGAGTGCCCTTGTGGATGTTGCCAAGTATAAAAGACGGAAGGGAGGAAATAAATGATTATAATTGATACTTCCTCTTGGCAGTGGCTCTGTGGTTGTCAGTTAGCTGAGAGGACAAGTGGCACTGGGGTATATACGGTTCAGTTTAATATCCTGAGTAAATTCTCACTGAGTGAGATAGGAATGAAAGAGTCAGGAAGAGCACAGAGTCTTGTGTCGGTCTCAAGTAGGTGAAATGAGGGAGCGTGGGACCGTACTGCTTGTTTGAAGCTTTGCCCACCCGGCAATCCTCACCTTGTGACTGCCGCCTGTGACACGGTGCTGAAGTCCAAGCCCTTTCTCTCTGCTGCCCGCCCACCAGTGTGTGTGTGTGTGTGTGTGTGTGTGTGTGTGTGTGTGTGTGTGTGTGTGTGTGTGTGTGTATTTGAGAGAGAAAGCATTATGAACTGATGTGTTGAGCCTTGTAGATCCACATGTGAGTGCAAGTAGAGAAATCTTTGCCCGTGTATGTCATGTACAGATCAGATGGGGTCTTAATTAAACACTGGTCAAAACTATTCAATTACCTGTCTAACCAGCAGCAACATACAAATAGCATGTTGGTATTATGTGTGCACACGCCATTTGTCCAGCACATAAATGCTGTTCCATTCCTGCGTACAGTTGTTTTTCTGATCTCATCCTTTTTTTTTTTGCATACATTTATACGCAATGGGAATTCTGTTGGAAAAAACAATTTCTATTATCTTTTAGCCTGAGGATAAAATGTGTTGGCCGTGTGTGCGTGCACTTCTGTGCACGACTAATCCTCCATACAACTGGAGCCATCAGCCTAATATTGCTCATTCATAACAGTACGCTCAAGGACCTTTCACGGTTGCGGTGATTCACACAAAAAAAACAACATATTTTGTTGCGTTTTAACCCCTTATTGACTGTTGACTCCTCGCTACTCTTTACCAGGTCTGCAATATAACTACTGCTTAGCATATGAGAAACTGAACAGAGCGCTGATTACAACACTGCATGTCTTCTCATGTTGGCAGGAGGAGAGCTACTTATGTCTCAGTTGTTTTTATTCATTCACTCAAACATTACAGCAGTGGTCCCGCTGACAAACCTGATCTCTGCTGAGTGCACTTTTCTGTTATGACATTGTTTTCAACCATTGTTGAAACCAGTCAGTCTCTAAAGTGGTCACTGGGTACAAAAATGATTGATTAGAGGTATTGTTTGACTTGACAAGTTTTAATATTACTTGGTACTTATTTCAGTTTCAACCTTTAAAAGGTATCAAGCCTTTGTGCAAAATAAAACGCCCCTCTTTAGTCAACGAATACAATTGAAACTTCATTGACAGCCTAAAATGTGCAGCGAATCTTATTTTTGAACAGGATGAAAGGATTGCATTTAACCAATATCATACACATGGCGGGAGAGCGGAGTGGCATCATAAATAAATAATAATTGTGAGGGGTCGATATGGTTCAAAACATTGTGCGAGCCGCAGGTTTAAATAAAGCATGAGGTTTTCAAAAGCAGGTTCATTCCTCTACTCAAGGCACCAGCTGCCACAGTTTGGCTTGATGAACATTGGACAGCATTTCTGTTTTCATGAATATCACTATTTGTCAAACAGTGGGTGGCGTGCATGAATGTGAGACTCCCATGTATCGATGTGCGGTTGATGGAACCCCCCCCCCAGAGTTTCAACACGTACAACTGTTGACCGTGTCTGAGCTGTCTGATTCCGCTCATGTTAATATAATGAGCGAATAGCGTGCACGCCGGGAGGCGGTCACGGTGAATCTTAAAGCCAAATGAGACTTTGTGAGAGGCTGACTGAAGCAAAACGACTTAACTCAAAATCAATAAGTGCAGCAAACAGCCAAACAGGGTCTGTTTGCAAGGTTAACAGAACGTGGCTGTATACACAATCGATGATACGACTACATTTGAATCAGATCATCAACACTCACACGCCAGACATTATTCTTATGAGCCAAAGCCCGTCGTTTCTGAGGACCCATTATTGAGATCACTGACATCCTGCATCATGGTTTTGATGCACATACATCATTCATGGGAATGCAGTGGGAATGCCATTACAGTTGATCGTTATTCCACTGCTGCCACACTACTGTGAAAAACACTCCAGGCCTTTGGTTCCTTTCCTGGAGCGTGGACACGGAGATTTATTTTGCATAACTTATGCATTCCTTCATTCAATAGTATGACCCTGCACAGTAGCGGATTGGATATAGATTTCTCTCGATTTACTACTTCTTTGCCATTTCTAATGCTGCTGTGACTGCTTATCTAACGAGTGTAGGGAGAATGTCAGATTGTATTTAATTGGGTAATGTAAAAAATGTGCTTCATATCTGATGAGTGCCAGACATTTATGGGACATGGCAGAGGTTTTTCCAAGAGTGTCTCTTCTTGATTGCCGTTTTTCTTTCTAGCTCCTGAAAACCTCGCTGAAAAATCGCTATTTTTTCTCCACATCGTATTTCTCTAGAGCGCCGACCTAACTTTAGACTCATTATATGCCATTGCATTGTTTCTGCCTTGCCTCTCACTTGCCGGCGCTGTTCGGCTGCAATTTATGATTGGGTCCCCCGAGGACGGGTACTTAATGCCTGCGAGAAAGTAAACATTGAGAAAACTGACTTTAACATGCAAAAACTGCGGTGCCATGAAGACACAAATAATAATAACACACATTTTGACATGCACAGGATGCATTTTGGCATCCAGATCATATGGAATGATACCAAACATCAACATTAAGTCGTGCGGGTAATGAATTTACCACACACACACACACTGAATATTTCCTTCACTTCATCTGCTTCTCTCTCGTGAGGCTTGTCGGGTCTCCAGAGGGCCCTTTCACCGACAGCCGAGAACACGAATTCCACGATGCACTAAAGTCACTCGTTTCTCTCTCAAGCTGTCACTTAGCACTTCTCCGAGCGCTGCCATTGTGGAATACCTGTCGGTTTTGCTGTCTGCTTGGATGTCTGTCTCTCTGTGTCCCTGTCAAAAGGTCTGTCGAAACTTTGTTTTTCACCAGCCAGCTCAGCCTTTATCTCGCCCCGCGTCAGCGGCTGCACAGGCCAATCAGTACTTCTCGTCTACATTTTGTGATTTGATCATTTCACTGCTATATTGTCAGCCGATTCTACAAAGGCACGGACACTATCACCAACTGAAATTAAACATCTTTACAATTACTCGTTATTTTTTTTAAAGATACCGTCTGCATGCTGGCATCACCCTGAGAGTGAAACTAAATGAAACAACTCATGAATACTGAGGTTCAAGTGCTGTAGTTTACAGAGTTAAAATGTAATGTCATAGATATACAGTCCAATAAAGAGAAGGGGGCCAAAGGGTTTGTCACAAAGACTCCTGACAGCTCCTTGTCTGCTTCAAATAAAACAGCGATAGTTGTGATGTACTCTTGATGTTTTTTTTCTGCACTGCATGACATTTACCAAGAAAGCTAAAGTCTGCACTTTAAGACAGCCAATTGTATAAAAATAAACACACTGCATGTAATGTATGTGCATTCACAGCATACACAGTATGATGTTGTAACATTTAATTGGTGGCAGTTTCAAAATGCTGCGTCAGTTGAACCCCAGTCTCCTAAAGATACACATTCCTAAAAAAAAAGTCAGCACGTTTCCCTTCTAGCTGCTCTCGTCTGGTCACGTCTCACTCCAACCTCCCAAAACACACACTCGGATAAAGCCATGCTGAGGGAGGAAGCAAACCTTCCAACTCTCCTCCTCCTCTCCTTCACCTCCTCACGTCTTCTCTGTCTGAGCCAGCACCGTCCTGCTCGTTGTGATATTTACTGTCTGACATGGGGTGTAACACCTCAGTTGACAGCTGCTGACTACTCCTGTGAGCTATGCTTTGGGGGGGGAAACCAAAATTACAGGCTGCTGAGATTGACAGCCAAGGTGCAGCAGATCCACTGCAACCCAGAGCAATGCCTTTGGCAATGGACTCCACCTTTCTGGCGCATCAGCACAAACATCAAGTGAACACATGTGCTACAGATTCACTCAATGCTGATTGCAGTCATAGATTTGCATGCATAAAATAAAACTGCCTTTACTCTGTGGTAATTGACCACACATTTTTGTTTAAAATAAATGAATAAATAAAAACACAAAACATGGAAAGCAAAGGAGGAGGCATCACAAAAGGTCCATATTACAAGAAGATAAGTAATTGAAGGTTACTGTCTAAAACGGAAGAAGCCCCATTGTGCACACGCAGTGCTCACACTTACACTCCTCAAAAGACAGAGAAAACATTTTGAACTTGACATGTAGGTCTCACGTTGCTATTCCTGTCTCTCGGATATCAAACAGTGCGAGAGATTGAAGAGGCGTGAAGACGAGTGCCATTGAAAGCACAAAAGCAGAAAAAGGATGGAAAGCTGTGAGAAAGAAAGGAAGGGCATTATGTGGCTTGTTATAAGTCCAAGGCCTGCAGAGAGAGGGATGGAGGACCAATAGATGGAGAACAATGGCGAGACACAGAGAGAAACATGAGAGGACGTCCATCAAAGCGCTGTCTTTCTGCTGTGCACAGCAGCGCGTCGCTGCAAGTAAAGGAGACGGAAGAACAGGCTGCCCCATTAAAAACAGGGAGAGGAAGAAAAAGAAGGCGGGAAGGAGAAGGGTGGGGAAATTCTCCAGGCCAGAGGCAATGATCGGACTCTGAGTTTAACATCAGCAGCTGATGCGCATCAGGGTCCCTCAACCCTCATATGCCTTCTCTCCTGATGCAACGCCTCTCTCCACCCGTCCTGTGCTCTCCTGTTGTGCTCCTCTAATTGGCTGTCCGACGGTGTTGGATGTTTTACTGCGCGTTTGTGTCAGTGTGAGCGTGTCCGACATCCTGCGACTACGCGTGTGTGCTTCTCAATTTCAAGGTGTGGTTATTCTAGATCATCACAGTTGTATGTGGTTATGACAGGAAGAGCAGATGTCTTAGACCTCTCTGTCTATTTCTCTCATATCAACACACAGCCGCCACATGCTTCATTTTTATGAGAGAGACGTAATACCTTGCAAAGAAGACTCATCACGTCTTTTAAAAGGCAATCAAAACGACAAGTGACAAATTATATAAGCCAACCAGGCCTCATATCAACCCAAAGAAAAACATGTGTTGCGTAGAAAAGGCATGCACTGCTGACTTACTATTAATGTGCAGTGGTTTGAAGTATGGACTAAATAATTAAAGGCTACTTGCACTGTCCGTGTCATGTCATTTGATGCTTGCAGCACACATTGGACGCCTCCTACAGACAGGAGCTGACATGTGCCAATCTGTGAGCAAATTTGCAAAATAATTTACCAAACGTATCTGGTGCATTCACTGAGAGATGAGAACTATAAATATGTGAATCGTCACATATTCCACACATGAAAATTATTATTTATCCCATCCTAATCTTTGAGGGGGAGTGGGCTGCTGTAAAGCACTCAGGGAGCAATGTGGGGTTCAGAGTCGTCTCCTTTGCTGTGGAAGGCATATTTTGTTTTCAGCCAGTTTTTGCTGGCAAAAAATGTGCATCCCAATTATTCCACAGTGACCGTGTATTTGCCAGCCAAACTAGCGAGCTAGTGTGAGCCTCAACTACCAGGGCTGTGCCCCAGATGTAGAGCGGGTGTCCTCCAGTCGGATTATCACTGTTTCAATTCCCAGCTCCAGCAGTACGCATGTCGAGTTGTCGTTGGGCATGATACTGAACACCATATTGCAGAGGCTGCATGATGAATGAGTAAAGGTTACTATACTGTCTTTATATGTTATATGAAAATAATTGAAGGTGTATCACGTAACTCTGATCCAAGACACTTTAAGGAGTCTAATTGTCTGCGAGACGCATCATTTAAAAAAATTCTAACTGCATTAGAACATTATCATCCACAACCCACTGAGTCAAGTCAATGGTTTTTAACTATTGTAGGCCAGTTTCACTGGAGTCTGCAATGCAACACAGCATGAACATCAGGTCATTGGTCAGAAAAGTTTGTTTTTTTTCCTTTTTATTTTCTGTACACGTATTTATATTCTATATGTGAAGCTGCTGTATGGTGATACAGTTACAGAGATGGTTATTCATTGTTCCTTTTCTTTTTTCATTACTGGAGTATATGCTAAAGAGTCGTTGGTTTTGCAAGGCTCTCATTAGCTTGATAGCTTTTGTCATCTTCTCTAATTCATTGTTCATCACATATACACACAAAAGTAGTATTTGTTGTATGGGTCGGAGAGATGGATGTTAATCACATCTTTCGGCCATTCTTTATCTTGCAAAATGTTTCCAAACTTTTGTCAAATCCCTGCGGGGACCAAATAAGGAATGCTCTTCATGAGATCCTCCATGACTGAACACGGAAACGGCACATGATAAACACGTACATCGTGCTATGAAACACCAAATATGCTACATTTGCTCTGAAAAGTCATCATCACAATTTGTACGTGCCAGAAAAGGGCATAACAATCATACTCCAGAGTTTCAACTGAACTGTGAACGCTTGTTACCAAATGAAACTGAAAAATGCAGCGAGATCAGACACCCCAGGCAAACTAATACGAGGAACTAATTACATAGCACCTCATCTATTCCCCTCGTAACTGTGTCTCGATTTTACCTCTGAAACTTTCTCAAGCGTAAAGACATTAATATCAACTCTCTGCTTAAGTGCTTCTTTTTCTGCCACTTTAGCTAAGATTAAAAAGGCAGAAGTGAGAAAAACATCCCTGCTCTCCTCGACCCCGACGCTCCATCCTAGTTTGTGCCGTTTCCCCTTTAACGCGTGTGAATGTCCCTAACTCCCCTTTAATGCCCATCGCTCTATGACGGCGAATGAGAAGAGGGGGTGTCTGCGTTTATGCTCGCTCATGCATACACATAGCAACACTGTGAGTATGGGGACTCCGCAGAGAGTAACAAGTCCTATTGAGAGTGATGTCACATACTCCCCTACCGTGTCTGCGAAACAACAAATCACCTTCACCCCATCTATAATACATACCCACATCCACCCCTGGAGGATTTATCAGCTAAATACCCTTCAGTCGGAGATCCTAGGCATACGTTTGTGTGTAAATTCGCCATGCAGCTCAGAGGACACGTTGCACTGGGAGCCAACCGATAAAAGCTACCATTAAAACAGCATTTGGGGCCTTTTCTTTGTAATGACGATGGAGGAACTGCACTCCTGACAGTGTCGGTAGATAAACAAACCTGGGATTTATTCGAGGTTGGAGCCGTAGGGAGGGCTAGGGTAGAGTAAGGGGAAACAACTGGCACTACATTCATGCTTCTGAGCAAATTCTTTGAGCATAGGTCTTTGCATGCGTCTGTGTATGCTATGGCTAAATAGCGTGACGCTAGTTTGCATGGTAGTGCCAGCGTGTTTAGTCACAAAGTGTGCCGTGTGTTCATGTGTGTGCCTTCATGAATCTAATCTTGTGGCTGCAGTTTCAGGTGGAGTCAGCCTAGCAGTGGAGAAGACGTATGTTTCATTAATTCGCTGTGGTGACCTCTTGGGCTGCACACCTTCACATCAGACCTGCTGCTGAATCTTAAAGTCACTTTCCACAGCTCCCTCCAACGTCAATGTGAGCAGTGGGGGAGAGGAAGGCTGTATGGGGATATCGAGGTTGCAGGTTCATTTTGTGTTGTCCAAGAATGTGTGTGTGTGTGTGTGTGTTTCAGTTTTTTCTTTTTTTTTCGCTTTGTGCAAGGAGTTGAAGCAAAGTGACTCCACAACCATGATATCCCCTAGGTGAAGAGAGAGCTTCAGCTAAAGACGACAATGGGATGAGCCAATAGAGGTGATGGGTTATTAAGAGCCGAGGTGTAAAGGTGAGGTCAGGATCACGACGCAGAGGATCCAAAGAGGGAATCATGGATTGCTTTATGCTGCTGGGAAGATTGCTTTGGAACATATTGAAACACCTCTTGAGTTAATAAACACAGCTGAGTGTGGGGGGGGGGGGGGGGGGTGATTCAGACTGCTGAATGAAAAGTGTTTTAGAATGTTCGACTTTTCTTCTTCCCCAAAAAAGACGTTCATGTGCTTAGACATTTAAATGCACTTTCGATAACCCCACGTAAACGTAGAGTAGAAAAACATCTCCTGCCTGCGTTCCTGCCAATGATTTGGCACGCAAAGTAAGCCAGTTACATCTACAGTGAGCATGCAGGAACTGAGAACTGGAAGTCAAATGTTTGCATGCATTGCCACCTCAAATTAAGAGGATAATCCAGGTGCTTTGTTAATTTTTACCACAGCCGGGATAAACTCTCCTCCAGCTTACTGCGAGCGCAACATACTCTTACCGCAGGTCACAAATGGGAAATGTAGTTACTTTAAGCCCCTAAAAGAAATTGGCTTGAAATATTTCTCCATAACAAAAAACGTTCACGGCTGAGTGATATTCAAAGTGAAAAAACAAATTGGGTATTTGAGATATTAACACTCAAAAACTCCATCAGTGACAGTTTAGGTGAGGTCTGATTAGATTTTGAGAAATCAGTATGCTGTGCTTCACCACACAAAACATTATGAGATATTTCTGATAAAGAGAAAACACCAGAATTTCCAAATATCTTAGTGCTCATGTTCCTTTAGATGTTGGGCTCAATTACAACGATGTTGCTCGCTCTACTGGAGTGACATTACTCATGCTAAAGTTTGCATTAGCAGTGTAGGAGAAAATTAAAAACGTACTGCAGATAAATGAGAACAAGTAGCACAGCAGCTCAGATGAGGAGGCTTAACATTGATTCTCTCAACAAACTCTGTCTCTGTTAAGGTTGGGAAATAGATTTGCGAGGCCTTTTATGAGCAGTGGGCAGGTGCTATCGCTGGGATGGATGGGCTAAAGAGAGATGCAGCGATAGAGAGATAGAAGCACAAGTGTGAGCTGGTCTCAGCTATGGGGCGAGATGAAATCAGCATGGAGCTTGACAGGTGTAGGATGGGATGTTTGGAAATAGAAGTAAGGGAGGTCAGGGGATTGATGGGAACGGAAGTGGGAGGAAGGGGGTCGAGCGAGCAAAGTGCCCTGCTGACCACTGATAAGGATGGGTACCTGTGGGTGGTGGCACAACGTGGAGGTTTACCTCAAGAAAACACTTTCCCCAACAGACAATGAAATACAAGAGAGGGTACGGGAGTTTGGAGAAGCAGGTATAAAGAAAAAAGAAAAAGATTAGAAGTGCTTGATGTTAATGGAGTAGTCTTCACTGAAATCTTCTTTGTGAGATGTGATTAATTGTGGAAAAAACACATTGATTAAATCTTCCTCATCTGTAACATTTTCACACATTAGGGAATTAAGAATAATTATCTCAGTAATAAGTAAACCTGCGAGAGAGAAAGACTGCACCTTGTGGAAAAATGTCTTATTGAATATCACTTGCTGTGTGATACCATTTGGACTCCAGTGGGATCAATGTTTGCACTTCCCTTGTTCAATCACTTTGAAATTCTAATGCAGTGAGGCAATGAGTTGCAACACTCCAGAGTTCAAGCCTTCGGTTCAGTAAACCTGAAGATCGGAGGATAGATTGTTGGGTCAGATCAATTATTTACTCTGGCATAGTTATTAAAGATGATTATGCATGGGGCTAATAATGTCAAGCGTCCACTGGCTGAATCAGACGTTCTAAATGCCAGATATGTTTGATGAGGAGGATCTTAAGTTTAAAAGCAATGGACACCGATACCTCATCTAAAATTCATACGAGAACCTGATTGGTCAGATTAATGATCAGCTCCTGGGCAGTTAGTGCTAGTGAGCAAATGTCATCACGCTTGCACATGAAACTAAAACTGTGACCGTTGTAAACACGATACTTGTTTAAGATCAGCATGTTAGCATTGTCCTTATGAGCATGTTGGCGTGCTGGCATTAGCTTGTAACTCAAAGCACCACTGTGCCCAAGTACAGCTTCAAGCTTGGCTGCAGACTCTTAAGTCCTGTTGCAGTGGTGTACTGGCCATCTGGCATACTGGTACAGTGGGACGCCACATAAGGTAACGCCGGACCTCCTGTGACGCTCAAGTGTACTCCAGGACACTGTGAAATCCCTGTTGCAACCACTGTGTTGGTAAAAGAGGCAGCAAAGCATCTGATCACACACACCACCACCACCCATTACTGATGCTGGGAGAAAGATTGATTTTAAGCCTGGCGTTAAATCCCTCTTTAGGATTTGGAACCATGTTTTCAGGGGGATTTAAACGTTTTCTTATGTCAAGCAAATAACGTCACCTTCGCCAAGAAATTCAATGTGGTCCTGTGGAGTCTAGTTGCTACATGGTAGACAGATTGATAATGTTCTTTAGACTGGGACAACTTTAACAAAGTGAAGACAAAAAATAGCGAACACTACTGAACAGCCTTTGTGTGTAATGAGGCTGACACTAGAAACCTAATAAAACCGACAATAAAGATCAAATTTTCGGGAACCACTGGTGCAGCTAGTTACAAATCACCGTCATCTTGAAAAGTGGTAACAAAATGAAAAGCCACTTATCTAGTGCTGCTAGCATCTTAGTAGCTATAGCTCTTCTATTGTCTTGTTTGTTTTAATTATATGTGATGCGACATAACCTCAAGGACATTCTACAGAAGTAAATAAAATAATGTTTCATTTCTCTTCGAATATATCTCTTTTTTTTTGATTTACCAAATTGTAGAGGGCAATCGGAGTACTTAAAACTGTAGGTACCTATGACAGTATCAGTATCAATACAAACATGAGTAATATCCTTACAATATCCATCTCTAATACCAGGCATCCAGCAACCTTAAACACTGAATCATACGAGTAAAAGATGTCTGGCCCGGAGCATCAACCTTTCTTCTTTGAAAACCAATCTGTGCATACAGTAGGCAGGAGAAGCAGAGAGTAAGAGTAAACACAGGCAGAATAGCAGTGCAGAGAACATCGAGGTGGGCGGGTGAGCGAGTGAAAAGATAACCACCTTAACTGTTTGGGATTAGAAATAAAATATATAACCCTCAAAAACTGAAGCGCGTTATTGAATGGGCTCATGCATTCACAGATGAGAACTCCACAAGCACCATGAAATATGTATCAGCCTGATATATGGTTCTCTCTCAGAATAATAATCAACGCCGCGGCTAGCACAGAGCAGTAAAGACAAAATCAAATTCCACAGCCACCCCGCAGACACAAAGTAAGCGTGGTCGCATTTCAGCCGCCACCAGCACAATCCCAGGGGGGGGATCTCAATGTTTCAGGGGCACCAAGTTCATGCAAGCTAGACAAAGTTGTCACTATAACACCAACTGTGCCTGTGAGTATCCAGCGGCTCCATGCTAGTTTAGCTGTCAAAATCTCTGTGTTTCTGCAAAGAGAGCACTATGACAAATGTTTTGGGGGATAATTTGAAGGGAAATGTCAAAGGTGTTATTCTCTTTGTCTCCGCACTGTGTATTTAACACATCACTGTGTGTGTGCGTGTTTACTAGACTTGTAAATATTTCTACCTTGTGATAGAATACTTAACAGTGATATTCTTGCCGTTTCCCCAGACATTTGCATACCCCCTTGAAATACCAAGTGTTTTGCACATCGCTTTTCAAAGCCGCTTCACAGGCCACCACTCACAGGGTCACGTGGAGTTGGAAACACCATCAAATATCCACTGTTGGCAGTTTATCAGTTTTTCAGTCAATAGCAGAGATAACTGGCAACAAGTGAGTGTATAAATGATTCAATATGTACGCTGAGAGGGAAAAAAACAGTTGGCTTTTTGAGCAATATACTGCTGCAATTAGGAGCACTGCCAAATCTAACATCAACATGCCATTATTGGTGAAATGCTGAAAGAAGTGATGCTGTCATTTTTCTTGCACATCACCTGAACAATTTGTAATGGCAGCAAAGCCATTACTTGCAAATTCTATGATTTATTTCTGATATTATTGCCTAATACACAAGTACCACGTGGTATAATCAAGGCTTGCTGCTGTTAGTTCACTGTGGACTCTTTCTTACGGTGACCAGATGTCTTGGTTTGTCCAGGACTGTTCCAGTTTCAAGCTGGGTCTGCTGGGCATGTTGGTGCTATAGCAGTTATTCACATCTGATCTTTTGGCTCAGTCTTTGTAATCACAGAAGTGAGACGTGGCTACGTCACAGTTGTCTTGAGTTCTTGGTATTTCAGTATTCAGAAAGACGACGACTTTCTACGGGACGAGATTTGAGACATCTTGATATATAAATGATGCTTAATGTCTTTGATAATATTCCTCTTGGTATTTACTGACAAGCTGAATGTCTCCTGTTGCATGTTCACTGTCACTTCACTTCCCCACCTTAAGGAGACGAGGTGTTTGCTCAACTTTGTTGACACAGGAGCTGGCTGAGGTGTTGCAGTATTCACTGATCTCTATTGCTATTTGGAAGAGGACTCCTCTTCAATTGTCTGATTGTTTTCGTCATTTTATTTCAGGTACCGTCTCAGGTTTCCACATATACCTTTGAGGATTTTGATCCGACATTTAAGTCATGATGGTATTGATATAGAGTGGATAGGACGTGAAGTGGGTGCTAAATTAAATGAGTCCTAAATTAAGTCAAAAATGATTTGAGTAGGTGATGCCCCAGGCCCTTCTTTGGCGAAATGTTAAAACATATTGACGCTACATGTAAACAATGAGTTGCTTTTTCATTAACGACTAAATATGTCTTAAAAGAAAATCCTGACTTTTTTGAATGAATGCCCTGCTCTTTCCTCTAAAGTGAAGTTACCTCACCTCTCAGATCTTCTGAAGTGAGTCCAGCATAAATTAGGCAGGGCTAATAATTCTGAATAAAGTTTTCTTGTTTCCTAAAAAACATTACCTGGATCCATTGGTGCATAACAATTACAGGTTTATTTCAAATCGCCTTAAACAACTCAAGTGCACAGACAATTTCTTCATTTGTTTTACCATATAACAGATTGCTTCCAGCCTCAGCAACAATGACCAGTCCTGACCCCGCCAACCCGGGGCTCAATTTCTCGGCGGTAAAAGTGCACAAGAAGCTCCAATCAAGGCCACAAATTGCTGTGGAAAATGGCCTGTGTGTCTGGTTCTACTTCAGCTCTTTGCAACCTTTGAAAATGATTGCTCACAATATTCTCTCACTTTCAGGTCTTAGTCCATGGACTACAATTGTCACTCTTTGGTAACATCACTCAGGTTTCATTTTGCTTATCTGCTCATTCTGGAACTTATTTTCCTGCACATACACAGGCTGGAAAAGTCTAATTATTTGCATTCTCAGTCTGAAAGCCCACATGGAGGTAGCGCAGAATGGTAGCTGTCAGACTTACAACCATAAGATATGAGACGGTACCACCAGTTATATACCTGGTTAACTTTCCACCAGTATGTTTATCCAGAAAATATACTGTTGCACCAAACCTCGTGAATTTTTCAACACTAAGTTCTCCCATTCGACCAGTCAGGCCAGGTCCAACACGGTTTTAGTGTAATCACATCCAGGGAAGGCTTCATTCAATTTCCATGGGACTTGCGTCAATGGATCTGAACCGACTTGTTAACAGTACTCCACACATAAGTCACAATGAGGATTTTTTTTTGAAGAATGGGATATTTCTTTCCGAAGTGACAGAGTCACGCTTTAAACATTAAATATCATTAGCTTTCCAACTTGTGACATCACACCAAAAGTAGTTTGTTTGAGTGGTGCAATTATCATTATGTCAAAATGTTAGTGAAGCAGTGAAGAGCACCAGCTTGAACAGCACTTAAGTAACATCAATAATGTAATCAACTAACAGAACACTAGATAATTGTATTTCTCCAAAATACCCTCTATTTAAAGGCAAAGTACATCTTTGAAAGAGCCTTTTTCATGTCCAAATAGTGTTATTATACAACATACTGTAGAAAAACATCTCATCCTTCAATGTTGGAAGCCTTTGGAAGTCATTTAAACTTTCCTGACAGTGTTATTCTGTCCCATGGTGGTAATTTATGCTTTTCATTGAATACAGGATTTATGTTGAATTGACTTGGATCATTAGGCACTGCGACTTCAAATGGCTGCGAAATAGAGTGGTGGTGATGAATCTCCTGAAAAGATGTGTGTGCGTGTGAGAGTCAGTGAGTGTGTATTAGAGCTGTCACAATTGGCTAAAAATGACGTCCGAATGTTAGTTCTTAAAAAGAAAAAAACAGAGGTTTGATCTATTCAAATATCTGTTTTTGTGCATTATGTCCGTGACAACGTGTCTTAACAGACAGCGAGTGACACAGCCCTGTGCAGAGCTGGCCGAGCCTAGTTTGTGTTCAAGGGGCAGGAGTTAGCAAATGGTCAATTGTACATACATTGCAATTTCATCCCGTGCTGCAATCAATCCCTCTAATTGCCCTGTCGTCACGGCAGCCAAAAACGTCGCAATCCTGGCAGAGTCGTGGAGAAAGTGAGGGTGAGATAAAAGACGAGAAGAGAGTAAGAGTTACAGCTGTTGTTAAAGAGGTTTCGGGTGTATTTCACCTCTCGCAAGATCGGTAACTCTCATTTCCATTCCTGACAGTGGGAAATGTTGGATATCGTGAATATAAAATTGAAAGTGCAGGCGTGACAGCTTGTATAATGTGCATGTTTTTCAACAATCATTTATGCACATCCATAAATCTTCTGTAGATCGGTTGAATATATTAGCATGCATTAGCTATTAATAATGAAACATCCTTTCCAAATTAGTTTGCATAGATATTACAGTGGAGAGAAGAGTTATTGAATACTTTTGGATGACGAGAAAAATACATTCCTCCAGTTTGAGTGGCAGATAATTTCTCTGATCTTCACGAGTTTGTGTCTCTAAAAATTTGAATAAATTTGAATACTGGAGTTGAAATTTGGAAAGATTTCACAAGAAAAAAAAAGCAAATATTGCTGCAAGATTTTGAAAACATTATTTCATTTAAAATGGTATTTTGACACACATTTCGCCATTGAAATTGATCAACTGCAACAGCAATTAATTGTTCAACCCTACATTAGCCACAGGTGCACTGATGAAACAGTGTGCAACAAACTGTAGAACAAACCCTAAACAACATCCACAAATAGGACCAACATCTGTGTTAACAATTTCTCCCTTTATTCTTAAACTATTTCAAACTTCACTGTACTGGATTTTCTAACAGTATTTTGTTCAGATAATTCATTTAGAGAAATCAGTGTCACTGTATTCCACTCCTGTGCACTTTGCAGCAAAACTCTTCAGTTCTTATTATGAGGCAGGAGGCCGCAATGTTCTGTACTCCAGTTGACTTGCTGAGAGTGCAGTACTCCGGGAGCCTCGAGGCAGTGTTCAGAGGCTGGCCCGGGGGTGTTACTTTGCTTTTGATCATTCGATCATTCTCAACCTTTAGAATGTGCCCATAGGAGGTGACAATGCCGTGGCTGGGAACTGGTGTTGTTGCTGTTCACCTCTGCTGCACTTTGTTCTTTTGTCCTGGCAGCTCGTTGTTGTTCTGGTCTTATGAGATACACGGAAATACCAGAGAGAAACGATTCCCACCGAGAGACATGTTTGGGGTTTTGTTTTGATGCCGTAGGAGAAGAAAACCCACGCTAATGCACACATGCACACACACATTAACATGTATTCAAATTACAACAGACTACTGTGTACTAAAAGGGAGTTTTTGGATCAGTCAGTGACACTTCCTGGCTGGCTGATCGATTGTCTGGTGAGTTGCTGTCCGACAAAAAAAAAGAAAAGAACAAAAAGTTTGATCGAGCCTCACAAACTAAAATCCCTCCGTTACGTCAGTCTCCACCCCGAGTCACACATTTAAGTTATTTGAGGTGGCTATACGACAAGCACAGCTGGGAGTATTGCACTATATTTGTCCCATGTTGTGTGACATGTTCGTGCTTTTTTGGGAAACAGAATAATTGAACATGTCAGCTTTGCGCTAAAGGCATGATACTTACTGGTACCGAGTAGCACACATTACAGTTGAACATAACACACACTCACACCTTTCAAAGTGGCATTCATACAGACATGACAAAGCCTGAACAGGATGTATTTAATATGCATGTTTACACATTACATGACGGAAAGGTGGCAAATAAAACCGAACATTTAATTCAAACCAAAAAACTAGAATCACCGCCTCATGGTTGGATGCCTCTGCTGACCAGTCAAGTTGCAGTTAACGTCGATGTCTGTCTAAAATGTCATCACTTCATCATAACAGACATTTGTGTGAAATTGTCATAATTAGCATAATAAGTCTTGAGTTACATGTTTTGTGAGATCCACACTGCTGTATAAACTTGCTGTTAATATGCATTTAATCACATTCAAAAGATCTTAATCTTCCTATGTTCCAGCAACAAGGCACTTTAGC
This sequence comes from Melanostigma gelatinosum, assembly GCF_949748355.1. Taxonomy (NCBI): domain Eukaryota; kingdom Metazoa; phylum Chordata; class Actinopteri; order Perciformes; family Zoarcidae; genus Melanostigma; species Melanostigma gelatinosum. The sequence goes on along the minus strand of NC_136650.1, from coordinate 15,981,652 downwards.
ATAACGGCGTGGCTTTTTGTTTGATGTATGAGGTGCAATTCCTCTTGTAGGTCCTGAGATCACGTCTTCGTCGGAGATTATGGATAAATTCTCGGGAAGGGGGCAAACAAATGGCACATCAATATCATACTGTTGACGAAAATGGTTGGGCAAATTGTGTCGTGTGACTGTGATAGTGTCTATGCAAGCGCTTTGGTGTGTCTTGCGTGGTCTGTTGTAGAAGTGAATGATGGGAGATTTCTTTGAGATTTGTGGGGTCAATATCTGTGTGTTATTATCCGTCCATAATGAGCAAACGGTATTTGTCCTGGTATCAGTCACAAAGCCTGCATGAATCACGGTAAATCCTCACTATGTCAGCTGTAATCTTTGGCCATCACATTGAGCTTTGCCATCATTGACAAGCTCATTTTCCTCAGAGTCCCCACTTGATTATTATTTTTTTTTACTCACAAAAGTCAGATAAATAAGAAACTAATCATAGTACCTGTTTGCATTTGTAATTCAGCGTATATAAAACTCATGAAACTTTGTACATGTGTCGTAGGTCACAGGAAGACATAGTTCATATGGTTTTTTGGCTTGTCAGTTTTAAATTGCCTCTATAGCGCCCCCTACAATATTTCAAAAGAGCAGCCCCAGCGCTATGTGTCAGCTACATGTATAAAAGTTGGTATGCAGATGTATCCTATGGAGTCCTACAAATAAGTCTCTGGGAACCATGCTCTAAACCCAACCGGAAGTCAGCAATCTTCAGTTTTATGTAATTTTTCCACAGATTGTGGCCTATTTCTAGTCGCTATACTTTAACGAACTCCTCCGAGGGACTTCATCAGATCCACTTTAAATTTTGCCAGTACCATGTCAAGACCGTTGTGATTAAAAGTTACTCAAAGCTTTACGTTTGACGGAATCGTTTAGCCGTAGCGGGTCGGCTACTTTACGTGATTCCCCGTGAAAAAAGCTGATGTAACTCAGCTGCACTTGTTCCAATTGTACCATCCGATTTACGTGACTTTTACACTACGTGGTTCACACTTGACACAGAGCAACACGACGCACGCGTTCTGTAGCGCCAGGCAGAGGACACAGGAAGCATCTGACTATTTGCAAAGCGTCATTTCCGGCATCTGGCGGTCCACGCGGGATTAAACACGTCTCGCTCCGTTTATTCTTGTCTGACTAGGCCATCACCCAGGCCGTTAGCTGTCCCCACCCTTCCTCCTCCACAGCTCCCTGGCTACGACCATGAAGTCAGCCAGTGGACCTGTTCACAGCAGCAGAGGATCTGGATGAAGACAGAGCTGGAATCCACGGGTCTCTGGCCAGGCTCCTTTCCTGTGCGCAACCTCATGAAGATGGTGTCATTGTGGCGTCTCCCTCCCCAGCCAGAATGAGTCGACAGCATCTCTGATCTTCCTCCTCCAAAGTACTTTCAGCGAACGTCCGACGGTCGCGGACGTTCTCGGACGCGCCGGCCAGAGTCCCGCCGGCGCGCCGACGCGCACATGGCGAGGGCCCGTTCATCGCTGCTCGCAGCTTTAATTATTTTTTTGACTCACAAAAGTCTGATAAATAAGAAACTAAACATAGTACTTGTTTGCATTTGTACTTCAGCGTATATACAGTGTTAAATAGGAGTGAACAAGTGTTATCTTTTTCTCTAACGGATCAACTCTGACAGCTTACCGGCTGTTTATTTCTGCACTATTTTGCTGTGTATGTATTTACTGACTGTGCTGACGCAACACTTCTACCTCATTTTGTGTCAACCCGTGCCATATTATTACATAGCAATATTGTCCGTCATTAATGTGCCTCAATGATACAGCAATGATACACCTTCGCAGAGCCAAAGTTTCTTTGTCACTGCCTTGATTTTCTCTGGATATTTCTCTCCTGTCGCTTGTTTGTTGTTTGTTCTTGTGCCCGTTTGCTGGCAGTGACCAGCTGAGTTAGAGTGAGCGGAGAAACTGCAAGAAATGGGCTCCTACTGCACCCATGGTTTGACATCATTTCCACATGGACATCTGGGGCCAATCAAGAAGCTGAATCAAAGCCTGCGGAAGCTCAGGTGTCTGAAAGGCTTTCATAATAAAGAAAAGAAACTAGCACTCAGGCAATATGAGATACACAAATGGACAAGAATACAGAGATGGGAGGCTGCGTGCAATTGAGAGCGCACTTGTTAATAATTCGCAGAAGTCTTGCCAGCCCTCTTGTTATGTTACGCCTCCCTCTCCTTCTCCCACACACAAATAGTAAAAAGCTCCCTGACCCAAAAGTGCCAAGGAATGAGCCTGCATTTAGCTGCTGTAGTGCATCATGCACTTTGATCACGTCTGATCAGAATGTGTGACACTTTCCCAGCTCTCTCTCTTTTGCCTGTTGGGGATTTTGAATAAGAAAAGGAACGATCTCTTAAAAGGTGCTTTTGGTTTCTCCATTTCATCCATTTTATTTGTCAGTGGGAGAACCATCTCTGTCTTTCTGCTATGCAAGTTCATTCGAAGCAGGCTAGGCTTGAGGAGTTTCCAATCTGGGTGAGTCTTTCAACGTGGTGTTACGTCAGGAACAAGGGCTTAATCTTCAGCTTTTATTGCAGTATGAGAGAAAACCGTTTTTATTCCCTTTATATTCTTCATGTCTCTCTATTTAACTGGATGCCACCTTGGCCAGCTTTCCCTGATTTCAAATCTCAATGGAAATATCCAAAAAAAAAAAAATGAAGGTCAAATTAAAAAAGAAACAAAAACGGCTGCTGAGGCAGTCATGACTACTGCTGTCAGACTTTCAGCTTTACAGGCAACTGACAATCAGGCCACCTGTGACTGTTCCTCCCTTCTGCTCCAATAGAGATAGCTGCTGAAAGAAAACTGCTGACCTTGTCTTTCCTCTCATACACACACAAAAATGTCCACAACATATTTATCACTGGGTTAGACACAAAAGAGAGATAAGCAAAAAAAAAAGAAGCATGTACCAAAAGTACTAGATTTCTGAATTTAAGGGAATCTAACTCATGTTTTAGAGTTAATGTCCACCTGTAGAATCAAATGTAAAACAGATTATGAACAAGACTAATTTGCTTTTGCCATGTGCGAAATCAACAAAGGGTATTTCTACACTGACTCTGGAGAAATACTATTTGAATTTCTAATGTTAGTGTTATGTTACATTACATCCACAAAGCCTTTTCTCTGTATGTAAACGAGTCTGACAATTTTAAACAATAAAGCATTAATCCCCTGGAATGCTTGTCCGAGTAGGTTTTTTTCTGTAGTGATCATCCAAACAGGGTTAAATTAGCGCGAAATAACATTTTACTTACATTATGATCTATAATTATCTACTATAATACCTGGAGTACTAGCTCTACCCTTCAATAAATCAATGATGCTCTTCTATAGTCTTCTATATGGATCATCAAATGGTAAAGATACTGACCCCAGTCTTTTACAGGGTTGTCGTTTTTTAAAACGAAACAGCTGGAAAGATTGATAGCTATCTGCAGGTGATGAACTCTGCTAGCGACAGCCATCATTTCAGCTCACAAAACTGTGAGCTGGAAGTGTGAAGACTGCCTTTGTTGACTTCTGTTTGAAATCAACAACATATTGTTTCAACCTTAAAATAAAAAGTGGGACTTTCTAATCCTCCACGAGTGGTGCCGACTTTCACCATAGACACATTTGAAATCACTGTGAAGTTACCTTTGACTGTGTTTGCATGACTTTCCTCTCTGGTTCACACCTTCTGAAAGATTTTGTAATAGTCTCTGCAGAGATCCATTTATCCCACATGCCACACTCGGCATGATCCCAGTTTCCACAAGATGGTCGGATCCACTTCGCCTAAATAAATAATCTAGAATGCTGAGCTGGCACAGGTACAGCACATGGAAGGGTTACAGGAAATAATTGTTGCACTAGCCTTTGCATACTTCAAAAGAAAATAGCTTTTTTCTCTCGAAGCTGGAACATAATGATGATTACACATGAAGGATGTTTTTCACATGTTGAACTTGTGAGGTGCCCACTTAAAGGCTGTTGAATAGGGCTTGAAAAGGGCTTGAATGTTTTTTTTATGAGGGACAGTTCCACATCTATTTGAAGTCTTGAAGGTTCGGTATTGTGAACCTAAAAAGACTTCAGTGTCCTCAATTCAAATATGAATAACGAGATTGATTGGAACATGAAAAAGTAAGGGCACAGTGTGTGTGTCATTCACAGCAATGCATTGCTTTAAAGAACAACCACACACACAGCTTTCTATATGCAAACTATCAAAGAACCAGATTTGTGTATGTAGTCACATAAACACTGACTAACACACACACACACACTCACACACACACCGCACAGTTAAAGATAACATGGCCTAATCTTTACTCTTCTAATTAAGGCCCGGTGAATAATTCTTCCAATCTGCCAAGGGTTTCCACGCCGACAACACCACTGGATGCTGTGTGTCATTAACATCCACATTCTTCGTAATTTACTTCAACTATTGTTTCATTTCACCTCAATTGTGCTCAAACTCTCTCCAGAGGTCTTCAGTCTGGGTGATGAATCAATCAGTCTGACCATGAAAAACATCCATAGTTCAAAGAGATGAAGATTACAATAAGTATGATATTTTCTTATAGTCAACATCAAACATATACTCTGCAAAATAATCCATGCTAAATGTCTCCTTTGCTTCTGCAGTCAGAGAAAGATGCGCCACATAAGGTTTCCAAATTTGATTTAAAGCTTTCAGGGGTAATTTTCCCTCTGAAGTTCAACACAGCTGGTTTCTTTACAGCCAGGCAATTGTCCACAAAATGCTGTGTGCTAGGGAGTTTAGCGCTTAGCCATTTTGAGCATTGGATGAGAGTGCAATCTTGCCCTGAATTGATAGCCATATTCCCTGATGAAATATATAAGGGTGGTGCCATTTCCTTCTTGATGTGAATTACCGGTCGTATATGCGTTTCTTCATGTGCGCCCATACTCTTCATCACCACTGTCATTCAGACGTCTTTCCTGCCTGGACAATTTTTTGGTGTCATTATAAAATTGCATTGTAGCAACCAAAGGTAAATTGCAGCTTTTCGGATAATCACTGAGGTGTACAACAACTTCAATTGCTCCCTTTCCCAACATCGTCATTATCGTGTCTGACCAACAATATTTCATTGGAAAATATCAAATCTTTCATCATAACTTGGGTGGTTTAGTTTCATTATTGCTTGAGGGCTGCAACTTACAATTACTTTCATTATTGATTCATTTGTGCAACCCATTAATCGTTTAGCATATCAAGTGTCAGACAATCACAGAAATAGCCCATAATGTACCCTCATTCAGAGGGAAGATCTCGTGCATGCGTGTCTGCAGCGACCACTGCTGTATTGTTTGATTTAATTAATACAACTTACAATTGGCTAACTCCCCGTCTAGATTCCAATGGGCTGTAAGGCGTCGTAAAAAAACACTTCATTCAAACTCAAAAACAAATGCCGACGAATGCAGGCAATTGGCCCAAAGTCATCATCTAAGCCAAGTCATACAATCTTGCCAAACACTAAGCTAAACTCACCAAGCTGTCTGCCCGCATAGCAGCGACTGAGTTGCGGCAAGGTACAGCTAAATACAAGTTAGCCAGTTCAGCAGTGTGTGTACTGGTAGTTCTGTTAGCAGGTAGCCAGCAGGCAGTCAATGGCAGTATAAAACAGGAAATAAAAGGTGTGTTGAGAAAGTGTGAGTCGCCGCAACCACGAGATGTCGTTGAGCATGCAGGTATAACTGGGCACACCAAATAGTATGCAGTTTGCTGCAGCAGCATGCAAGATTAGCCGCGGAAAGACACAAAGGTGCACACTCACTCACTCACGGATGCCCATGCATGCACATGACAGATCGTAAGATTCTCCTGGTGGAGAAAATGACGACAAGACTACGAGTCGTCAGCAATGCTAGGCTATGTGAGGCAGGGCTTCGATTGAAAATGCTAACAGTGACATGCTGATTTTAGCAGATGCAATGTTGTATGCTACATATTCAACAACTTAGTGTGTTTACAAGTTCAGTGTGTTAGCATTCCAACATTTGCTAATTAGCAATGCAAGTATTGTTGGGCCTGGAATGTCATTCGTTTTGCAGGTATTTGGTCATAAACTATTTGAATTTATTCTGTGGGGACATGAGTGTGCTTACCGACTTTAATGGCAGTCAATTCAAAAGTTGTTGAGACATTTCCCTCAGAACTACCAATGTCAACCTCTGCTATTTGGTTTGTGTTGCTCACATGTCAAAATATACTCTAGTCACAAGGTGCTCTACTCAATAGAAACTGGCCTTCGTGTGCCTGTGATCTTGCTTTTCAAAAGAATTAATTCCATCTTCACTCTGCTCTTTTCGGGATGAAGTCTCTTTTTCCACCCTCTCAACTGTCAACTTCTCTTATTTAGCCTTGGGCACACAGTACTTGAATACTGATGCAACAGCACCTTTATAGCATCACAGCAGTAGCAACTTGATATTTTTGATCCAATGCGGAATCCATCATCTTGTCATAAGTCGTTAATATAATAACACTCCCATCTTGGTGAGACTGACTGAATTGTTTTTCCGACTTAAAAAAAAAAAGAAGCTATACCTCGGAATATTCATGATGGGTGACTAAGTGAGCAATTCATCTCAACAACAGGAACAGACATGCCACTGTTCCTTTTGCTCTGTGGGTTTACATTGTTTCTTAGTGGAAAAAAACAGCAGAGAAAGAAACCGATTGAAGAAAACATGAATGACCTGTCCTGGAAACTCCCCGCTGTGTTTGATACAAGTTTTTGCTGACTGTTTAAAAGGTTGAAATCCAAAAATGATATCCTCTTCTAGCCAGACTGAAAGACCGCACAAGACCAGTTGAGAAAGAATAAAGGATCATGGACAAAGCGAGTCGGGTTCACGAACTGAGAACTGTTGATTCAGTCACTTGAGGTATTATTTCACATTATCAGAAGGAATAGAAGCTCTGGCTCTGTGCATCTTTTTGGGAAAATCTATTTTTTTGTATGCCATAAAAAAAGTTTCTTTCTTTTCCAAATAAGTGTTGTTTTCTTATTCAGATTAACTGGTTTAGCATTTATACACAGTGTTTTACAGCATGTGCTGTGTACCGGATAGGGTTTGGGCAATATAGGATTGCGATAAACATTTTAAAATACGTTGATCGTGGGGAATTTCCATCATTGGAATTATCGATAATGTCCTTTACAAATATAATATATGCGTGTGTATGGTTCAGAGAAAAGAAATACAATAATTTTACATAAAGTCTATTTATATTCAATGCATAATAGATATCACACAAATACATATAACTATTTGTAAAGCCTGGCTTGTACCACTTGTACAGTAGTTGCAGTTATACACAATCACAGGATATAGATGGTGGTGAGCATGCTATACAGTGTTTTGCTGCAGTATGAGAAAATTAAAGAATCAATAATGCATCACACCACATTTATGGTTACATAAAATAACCCCTGCTGCATGTTCGACCATATTGATCAGATGTGTTCGGTCCAACAGGGCTGTCATTAGTTTCTGGTTGATGTGGCAACTCTCCTCTGGAAACTACACTTCTCATTGTGCAGGTTCATCAGTCACGAAGGTGTAAATAAATATTGACCGGATGAGCAGCCCTTTGAGGGGCTCCAACAACAAATCACAACCCCCCCCTGGCTAGTGGTGAAATAGTAAGACCACAATGTGAGCCTCTGACATTATTAACACGTTATTCACGCATTATTAACACATTATTCTGGCAATAGGGTTAGAAAATGTGAGCTAAAACTTTGCAGTCCTGGGAACAGCAGATTCTACAGTGGTGTTCATGTCATATCTGACCCGTTTACAGTTTATTTCTCCACACATGAGTTATCTTTTGTAAATGTAAAGCACCATCTGCTCTTGATATTACATCGGCCTTTAAATAAACACCAATGGTTGACCTCGAGTCCAGCCGCACCAAACAGTACAGCACTCATTTGCTGAAGCGCTTTTTTAGAGCTTAAACGGTGAATTGATTAATTGATCAACAGAGAATGACTCCGCAACAATTTTGATACATGATCAATGAATCAGTTTTTAAAGCATCAATGTCAAACATCTCCTGATTCTAATGCTCAATTGTGAAGGTTTGCTGAATGTCTTTGCCTTGTGTGACCTTAAGTGAGTAGCTTTGTGCTTCAGACAAAACAAACATTTTTCATTATTTTCTGACATTTAATAGACCAAACGGTGAATCAATTCATCAAAGAAATGAACAGAATAATCATTCATTATAAATAATTGTTGAATGAGGCCTTGCTTTATTTTCCAGTTGACAGTAAACCCTAATATGTCAAGTGTAGAGTGGATTGGTCAATGTGAAACAAACTGGACCCGGCCACAAGAGTGATGTTTCGCTAAAAGAAGACCCCCCCCCCCCCCCCCCCCCACATTACAGCAGCTGTTTAATTTACATTTAAACATGAGCTCACACTAATAACAAGGACTTTAACTGTAGTAAAATGAATGAAAAACATTCTAATCATGATGCAATCCCTACAGTATTCTTTAAAGAAAAGCCAATCACCGAAAATAGTGCTTTTTATATTGCGCTATGTTGTAGCTACTGGTTCCTTAGAGAGGGTCATGGTGGTATATGCTTAAAACATGCAGATCAGGTCTGTGTCTGGTACCAGTTGGTAAATATGTATGCAAGGAGATTAGCATACATCGCTCCCACACCTGTGTTGGAAATGAAATATCTAGGACAGACGTGCATTCATTCTCATAAAAATATCAATCTATATACATGCCCACTCCTGTGCGCACACGTAAACCAAGCACAGAATCTGATATATTCACCACCATCTGCTGTGCAATCCGTGCGTCAAACTGACTTCAGTGATGACACTTAACAGCTAGAAATGCAAATAAATGAACACACTGACAAGGATTTCATCGGATGAAAGGAATGTCACAAACGCCAGAGAAAGTGACCGTTCCATCAACACCTTTCCAACGTGGGCTTAGATTGCCATCATCGCCTTAAAGAATATTCTACTTTTTATATACGTGGTTTGATTAATGACGGGGCGGAAAATAAAAGACGTAGACCGTTAAAGTTGCTTCTAAATGGCAATCAGGCAGTGAACAGCAATCCATGACGTGCTCAGTGATTCTTATGTTCAGTCTTCACATTGCCGCTTTGACATCTCCATCTGGAGTTCTGCCCTTTGTATATGTTCACACATCGTCAGCCTCACAAGGAGAAACACTACACGTTCGATAATGTGAGAAAAAGGGTTTTGACCAGTTGATATGATAATAATATGATTGAAAGCCATAGAACAGCTACTAAATGCACTCTGTGTAGATCAGAGATATATCGTGGTGAAATTCATGCTTTGTTGAAATGCCGAATGTATCGGGTTTAACATACAAATAACGCGGTCTGCCAATGGAGACGTGTGATTATTTGATCTGTGTCATTGAAGAGCAGCAAGCACCGGCAGCCATGCAGACAAGTTCTTATTGACAGGAGAGTCAATCATTTTGATGAAATCATTTTCCAAAACCATTTTCACACTGAAAATGCAGTTCATTTCACTGCATTGAGTAAAGCCTTTACTGTCTTTTCTCCAAGCATTGATCGCTTTAAGGTTTGCGGCAACGTTTTCATGAGCATGCTCTCCCAGGATGTTAATCACATGGACGCCATGGACTACCAAAGGTTAATGAATCCTGTTCAACTCAGTCCACCGTTCAACTGATCCCAATGGAAATGCACTGTAGACAGTCACTTCTTAAATATAATAAATTCTCAAATAAGACCGACTACTTGTTAAATTTCAGGTTGATGAGTGTAGCTTACAGTCTTGAACATGTACTCGCTGATGCAGAGATGAGTAACAGTATCTCTAATGACATCTGTGAAGGAGCGTATTGATATTCATGTTTGCCTGATCTCACACCCACCCCAGGAGATGCTGCTTGCTGTTGATTGCATGAGGAAAGCACGACGCTGCGTAAGTGGTGAATCCCCCACGCAAAAGATCAATAAATAAAATGCAAAAGAAAAAAGCAGAAATGATCGACCTGTTTTTTTTTTTTTCAATCACTGTTGGAATGTATTCACCAACATTCACACTCAGTGCCATGTATGTTCAGTTGTGCGTGGCTAATGTTTTTCTGAGAAGTGCTTTCTTTTATTACCATATTAGTCTACATTATGATGAAAGAGTGTGTGTGCGCATGTCGCAGCATGTGTGAGCCTTCCTCGCTGCAGATCGCCTCCTGCGATCTTGTCGTAACACAGGAAATGCATGCTGCCTCACACCCCGATGAAGCTCTCTCTCACACACACACACACACACACACACACACACACACACCTGCCCAAGCACCTGTAGAGGTTTTTAAGCTCTGCCAGGTGCCCAGCCAGCCCAAGCTCACAGTGCCAGTGCCTGTCATAATCTACAATACCGCCACACAGAGACTCATTTAAAGCCAGCGTAATGCATGTGTGTGTGTGTGTGTGTGTGTGTGTGTGTGTGTGTGTGTGTGTGTGTGTGTGTGTGTGTGTGTGTGTGTGTACGCGCAAACAGGACCAGTTTCAAAAGAACAGAAACATGCTGAAAAATCCTTCATTATGCAGCCGCCCTTTGAGGTAGAGGGCGGGTAATTCATTTTTCTTTAAAAACCAGAGATTGAATCATGCTTCCCATAGAGGCTAAGAGTAAACACTTAATCTAGAAGGCTTTGGTGAAGGGGAAAAAAAAAAATCAAGTCATTCCCATCACTCTTCTTTGAAAGGGAGTCTGTCCTTTTGCTTTCACCCGAGCGCTCGCACCCACTTGCTTTTGCTCTGTTATCACAAAGAGGCACACCGACAGTTGGGGGATCATGTTCGGATGCTCCATCTTTTACTGCCACTTCTTCCACCCAGCCCACGTCTCACTATCTGCGCCTCTTTGTTATTCCTTGTTCTGTCCTCTTATTTCTGCCCAGAAACTTTTCTCATCTGTTTGAGCCCCTCCTCCCATTCTTCTTCCTGTTTCTCTGTCACCTCTCTGTGTGTCCCTTCTTTTCTCTGCCCAGGCAATGTTTCACTTTCTATTTCGATCTCCAGCGTCCCCTCTCTCTTTCACTTTCCACTCCTCTCTCCCCTTGAAAAAGCAAATAATTCAGCAGCCAAAAGTCAGCATACTATACAACTACCTGAAAAGTTTTTCTATTAAATTATTATAATTAGAATTCCCCAATAGCTTAAGTTTAAAGTTTAAGTGAAAGTTAGTGCAACCATTGCTTCATGGCTGACAAATATTTGATGGAATTTCCTCTCAGACCGCATATATGCCTCAAAGCCTTTCATCAATCAACTTAAAATTTTCACATTTTCCAATTTTGAATCAGCTCGCAGCATAAAATTCAAATAAATTAGACTGTGATCCCGTATCAGCTTTGGATAGCTGAGAAAGAAAGAATTCTGAAAGGTTAAATATGCATCAAAATCTGGTGTGACATGAGATTTGAGAAGTAAAAGAAGCCCAGAAAATAATGGAAATTGTTATATTTACATGACAACTAAGCATTCACTTTGTAATGGTAATGATCAAGTGACTGGACAAATTAGCTAATGAATGTAAGTGATGGTTGTCATCTCAGCCAGCAGAATTAGAGGTTGCCTGCCTGCTTTGCCTCTAAACCCCTTTCTTCTGTACCCATTTCTCCTCCTCTCTCGCCATCCAGACTGTCCACGGCTGCCTTCCAAGCACTCTCACCTACCTCCCTCTGAACAGCACCATTCACATTTTCCCTGAGATTGATATATTCACCTCTCCACCACGACCCTGCCTTTCCTCATCATCTATCCATTATTTCCTCACCAACTCCCACCCATTCTCCACCTCCTCTTGATCCCTGTGTCACCATGCTGCCCAGCGACGCAAGCTTCCAGCAGAGTGGGCCTCGTGATTGGGGCAGGGAGCTAGCCAAGTGCACTGGCCCGGGACCAGAGCAGGGATCCTGGGCGGCCCGTGCCCAGATTAGCCCCTCCTCAGAGTGGCAGTGTAGCTCCCCTGTTCCCCGGGCTCCAGCTGGAGGAGAGGAGATTAGAGCGAGAGGGAGGAGCAGATTTAGACACGAGAGATTCCAAAAGCCGTTTTTAGACCGCCTGTGAAATTGGATAACAGATTACTCTCAAATGTCCTCCTAACACTTTATATTAAGTTGAACTAATAACATTAATCTAATAAATTGCCAAATACTTCAGTGGTGCTTTTGAAGGGAGTGCAGGGTGTGTTCTTCATCTTGTCAACAGGCAGCATGCGGTTTCCTTTTTGTGTTCGGGTTCGCTTTAATTAGGGGTGTGGTTTTCCTCTGAATTATTGATGCCATCCTCTGTTAAAAGCTGCACTAATAAATGCTTTTAATGTCAGCATTGGTGCAAATAAAGATTGTGTAATTTCTCGTAGGGGCTAAACCATTGAACACTGCAGTTCCTTTCACCTCTAGAGCTTTTTAGCACATTTTAGCTCATCGTTTTGGTTTTCTGGCCCGTCAAGCAGCAGAGGAGACTTGTTTTTGGCTAAAAATCTCCAATAAACCTCCTGAATACAATAGTCTTCTACCCTTCCCCAAAAACTAATAGGACGTGTCAGAAGAAACACCTCCTCATTTTCTGTGGGTAATAATCGCATACTGGAGCGATCATGCCATGCTATGATATTGGATTCTGCCTGGGGGTGTGTGTGTGTGTGTGTGTGTGTGTGTGTGTGTGTGTGTGTGTGTGTGTGTGTGTGTGTGTGTGTGTGTGTGTGTGTGTGTGTGTGTGTGATGCAGCCCGACTCTGTTCACAGAAAAGTCACTGATTCCAGGGGGTCCACAGGCCAGATCAATACGAATTCTTCGGTGGGGTGGATCGATAGGGAGAAGCAAAGGTTAACCTTCCTCAGACTGCGTGACGGCTCTCTACAAGTATCTAGTACCCGCTTAACCTTTAGCGCGCCATCATTCACTGCTGCTCACAGTGGTGTGCCGCTGTTAAACCGATCGCAACAGCCTCTCCCTTGATGCATGACTAACTTTTACCATCTGCAACATTTAGAACCACAGTATCATCTACCCTCTCACACAGTCGCAATTCAAAATGTGGCACCATTTCTTGTTTTACCATTGTAGCATTGCTCGGGCAGTGTGGCTCCGCTGTTGATTGCCGGTGATGTAGAAATGAAATTGCTGCAGCAGCTCAACCGTGGTAGGAATGTCAGATAAATAGCTGAAATGTGAAATTTACAAGTCTAAATCGACGTGATGATCCCATAATGTGGGAGAGGATTTCACGCCATCCATCATGAACTGTGCTTTTGACAAGAAATTCTTCTTTTGTTACAACCATAAAAGGGGAGAAGGAGAGAAATGCGATGGAGGAAAGCAGGATTTCTGGATACACCGTGAACACGGTTTTCGTTGTCTGCACTTCTAATAACTCAGGATTAAAGCAGGATCTTTGACGTTCTCTTGGTATTTATAGAGGAACTGCCAGGGGATTTGTGTAGTGTGCAGTTTCATCGAAGCAATCTGATTGGTCAAAGACTAATTCCAACGGCGCTAATGCTTTCACTCAATCAGCTTTGTGTTTGTGTTGTCACGTCAACCTTTGGGCCGGTATTGGACTTAGTGACCTCTATTCATTTCTACGGTCTTTATAGATTTGTATGTGCATATGAGGACAGCAGGTTATTGATAACAGAATACTCATGATCAACTCCTTTACTATCACAACATATCTTAAGTAATGTGGCTTTTGATACAATGATGAATGCAGAGGAAAACTTGAGAAACTGGTGAAAGGGTTTAATCATAAATCTGGGGAAATAAGAGATTTTACTGGGATGATAGAAGAGAATATCATGGACCTGCTGGATACATTTTCAAAATCGTGATCAGGTAAACTATGGGGATTATATGAGGGACTGCAATGGCAACTCTGGGGGATAGAATCTAGGCTGACAGCATGAAATCCACCTTGTTGGCAGGTGAAAAGAAGCATTTGGCAACGATACGTTTCCAATATCAGTGACCCAATCTTCCAAAGGTTGTGGCCCACAAAGGTAGGTCTTTTAGAGGTAATTTAGAGGAACCTTCATGTGGTGGCTTTTGAACAAATACGACAGTCGGGAAGGACAGCATCAGTAGTTTTAGCAAGTGCAAAAACACCAGACTTTAACACACGAGAGTGCCGTTTGTTTCCCGTTTCCAATCATTACATTACAGTCATTTAGCTTTTATCCAAAGCGACTTACAATTCAGATTCTACCACATTCATACACCGTAGGCACAGACACTGGAGCAATTATTTGGGGTCAAGTGTCTCGCTCGAGGACGCATCGACATGCGACTAGCAGAGCCGGGGATCGAACCGCCGATCCTCTGATTGAGGGACGGCCCTGCTCTCCACTTAGCCACAGTCGTCCCCCCCACAATCAATAACCGTAACCTATTATTTCTTATTGTAAATCAACCAATTTGAGCCATGATGTTGCCCTTACCGTAACAAAGTACTTATTTTAAACCAAACCATAATCTTCCTCTTGCAACACATGTAGTCTTTTAACTTTAGTCGAGCCTCATGGGCACCAAAGGGTATATTTGAAAATTCCATTCAACGTCTGAAAAAGTGGATGACAACAAACCGGATTATTGATTATGGGATGCTTTTTGGCTGAAAGGATGCATCCTTTGTGTAAAATTCAGCAAAATCAAGTTTGACATCCCAGCAGTGCATTTCCACCTCAACATTTAGCTTGATGCATAATAGGAAGTCATCATATGATGCATTTGGAGAAAAGGCTGGATAAAAAAAATTAAAAAAAAACATTGGCTTCAATGATGAGTGACATTGATCTGAGGTCACATCTGAGAGTTCAGGAAAGCTTTGAAGTTCGTTGAGGATCGTTGCTGTCACGGCCAGACCTAAAGTACAAGAACAAAATCTGATGAAAGCACAAAACGATGAATTTATGACCAACTGCTATACTGCTATTACTAACTGTAATAACTGGAGCTAAATAAGGAAGCTAACATGAATACCAGGAATGCAGTCAGTGCTACTGCACAATAGCTGGGGCGGGACCATGCGGAGTATAAATGGTGGCAAAACTGACTCCAGTCTGTGCTTTCGTAAGCTATTTAGTTCTGTACATCTAAGACGAAGTTGTGCCCATCAGCTACAGCACTTTCCATTTCCTTCCAGCGTGAACAGCATCATGTTTGCAGAACACACACACACACACACACACACACACACACACACACACACACACACACACACACACACACACACACACACACACACACACACACACACACACACACACACACACACACACACACACACACACACACACACACACACACACACACACACACACACACACACACAGGGAAACACTGAATCCCCAAAGTCATAGCAATTTAATCCTATCAGATATATGTGCTCCGGCTCCTCTTTTGGAATGGCTCTCACTGGCTTCAAACTAATTCAAAATGTACTTTACAAGATGAAAATAGCAAGAGACAACAGAAGTATTCACACTAGCTGCTTATTAAAGATGAATAACAACGTTCCGCTCCTTTTAACATGTTTGCATATGATCGTCACCCTGCACCAACTTTGGATACTCAAATGCAAATCTTTCAAGAGACTATAGACAGAACATTTCCATTATTTGCTTGTAGTCACCCCAGGTGTATTTGAGGAAACTCGAGGACCGACAGTAGGTGTTCAATTAATGTATACTGCTCAGTTTGCCAAAGAACACAAACATGTAACAGAGGCAAGAACAGGAACTGTGATGTCGTCATCAAAGGCAGCTGTAAAGCCCATTAGCCTGAATATTTCTCCACTGATCCAAGGAGAAAAGAACAAACAAAGATTGTTCCGTTGTTTAGAAGGCACAAGTACGTGCCGGCTGTCGAGGTCAGAAAAAGAAAAGAAATTCCACATTTAAGAAGGCTTGTTGTGCATGCACGATTCTTGGCTCACAGCTCAGGTTTTACCGATGCAATCGATGATTCCGAGAAGGTTTCAGCTGCAAGGTTTACGTGGTTAGCAGCCTTTAAAAGGAATTGTGACGCACTACACAAAACCTTCCCTTGACTTTTGAACAGCCAATTATTTAAAAAGGGAGTGTGTGGGTCTGCTTTTGTGCGGGACAGAAAGCCAGAGAGAGAGAAAGAGAGAGACAGAAACAGGCGGAGAGGTTAAGAATGTGTGTGGAAAAGCAAAAGCAGCTCCAGCCATGCAATCACAGAAAATGACACATGACATTTTCAAACTCAATTTGTTCCACATAGCAATCCTCGCCGTAAATTACCGCACCAATCACCCATGACCACTTCTTCCTCGCCTTCTATGCAGGCAACACGTGCAAGCAAAGCGACAAACCTTCTCAACATGACCCATCTGTAAAATCCGTTGCATATTTCAAGGGCAAAAGCCACATGTGACGTTGGGATGCACTCCATGCATGAGAAGGGAAATTAAATCAATGGGTTGCAGGCTAATGGAGCCAGTAACAATGTTCTAGAGAAGTGGCGTTATTACAGATGTCCTTTCGCGTGACACCTTTTATCTCCAGTGGTGCTGTCCTGACTTGGTGACATACAATTTTTATTTATTTTTTTAACCAAGCTTCTATAAACTATGTTATTAAATCAATCTAATTAACCCGTTTTACAAATGATGGGATTTGGTGTTGGTGTCTGAGAAGATGCGGAGGATATGGTTGTGCAGCAAAGTTCAGTTTTATATCGCAGCTCAGTCAAAGGACTACAGTTGTAGCCAAATCCAGTTTTAGATCAAATCAAGATCACTACAGTTAACAGCAGATCTTTTTGACATTTGCCATGAGGGGAATTAGACTGGAACTACTCAACCCGCATGACAGCCGACCAAAGTTTCTGACATGCCAGAACGCCGAACAATCTTCCAAGAGTGATATCTTTAATTGTTCAGGGCATCGGGACCCTCCACACGCCGCACAACAAACGATCATTTGTCAGGGGCGTCCAATATGAGGGTCAAATTGAAGGGTTGCCCCATCACCCAGCCCAAACGTTAAAACCACATATTGCTGCAGTGTTTTCTGTCAACTATAAGATCTAAAAGGACTTATCTGAATCAGACAGTTGAGCTCCATACTTTCTTCTACATGAGTGTTGATGGTGATATCAAAGTGAGTGTCACACTTTGCCCCGTCCTTGATCTCTCTCTGACTAGTGGAATGAGTCATCCCTCGTGACAAGTGAGAGACTATAAAATGCTGGGACAAGGCGTCCGTGTCAATTATTAATGGTTGTGTCCATTTAGTGCAAGAGTTATAAGATGTCGTAACCTCTTTCATCTGTCTTGTTCGCTCTTTCCATCTCATTCCGTTTTTTCTTTAAATCACAGAGGTTTTCGTTGGAAGTATTCGCTGGAAGCGAAGGGGAGGCTTGACTCCCTATGCGGAAAGCAACCAGTCTCTGACATTAAGACTCAACATGTAACACCTCGACAGTCATCTGAGGGCTGGATCACATCAAACTGAAGTGGGAGAGGAACAGAAGAAGAAAGAAGTAAAAAAAGAGAAGCAGACACTTGCCTCCTGGGAATTTTGAAACCAGAGCTGCTAATGAAAGGAGTCAAAACACAGCGAACATGAACACGGGGAGAAAACGACATACGAGAGCCTGCAAAATTCAACGGTGGTGGACTGGTGTCTGCAAAGACTGCCGTGTTCATACCACTACGTTGCAACGTGGCTGATGTATGAAAGAGACGTGGTGCCGCGATGAAGCCAGCCATGAAATTGATCCGAATATAGAGGCCTTAAGAGCACTTTTACAGGCACACGAAGCAACTGCCCCGGCATGCACTTACGCACACAGTCGGGGGGGACAAGAGAACGGCGTAAGAGATGAAAAGAGGACCCGAGGATATTAGCAAAGCAATGAGAGCTGACCTTCCACGCTCAGGAAAGCAATATCCAACTGACACAGAGCAGAATGTAAATCCACAGCCTCAGTAATAGCCAGGCAGCTGCAACCGTGTGCTGTTTAGCTTATATAAGCATTCCCATTTATTCAAGTGTCTATTGTAAGACTGATTTGGACTTTGTTGCTGCCTGTACATGCAGCTGATGGGTGCC
The DNA here is from genome assembly GCF_949748355.1 of Melanostigma gelatinosum. Classification (NCBI taxonomy): domain Eukaryota; kingdom Metazoa; phylum Chordata; class Actinopteri; order Perciformes; family Zoarcidae; genus Melanostigma; species Melanostigma gelatinosum. Next base: position 15,963,423 of record NC_136650.1, on the reverse strand, counting down.
GGACACATTTAACTGCTAATCAAAGTGCAACATACCCAACGATTTTCCACAGGTGTGTGCAGCTTTCCAGACGTGCATTCATTAATTAATGAGATTTTTCTTTTCTGACACAATTTCTTTGTAATTTGTGTGCTGCAGAAGGTAAAGAGGTAAAATGTAAATTTGTATGCAAACATAAAAGATGGTATGACTCAATTTCATGCTGCCTATAATTTACACATCTATCTCAATCAATTTATCTTTGTTTCCTGCAACCCATCACTCTAAATATGTTTCCTTGCCCTTGGAGACCTGCTGCATTTTGCAAATCGATATTTTGTATCGATTGTAATCACTCGCAAAACATAAGCCCACAGTCAATTATTGTTAAGTATGTATTTCACAAGACATAAATAGACAAATAGCAAACAGCTTGTGTGTTTTTCAAACAAGAATGCATTTGAATTATCCAATATTGGAAGAATTTGTATGCATATATATATGTGTGTGTGTGTGTGTCTGTGCTACATTTTCATTAGTGTACGTCTGTCTTCTTCCTCTCAGTTGATCAGCATTCTTCCCTGCTTCCAGTCCACAGCAGAACTCATCCAGGCCTCCCAACCAGAATAACACGACAAATTTGCAACAATACGTGATTAATTTCCCATCAGAAATGGCAGTCGCCTCCGACGACAAGTGCTCCTCGCAATCCTTTTTTTTTCCATTTTTCATTTCCTGTACTGCACCTGAGACACAAACACTCGCTCACTGCTTCCCCCCCCCACCACCCCCACCACCAACTTGGCCGGGCTGACGTGTCACACACCTGCCGTATATACGCACAGTCACACATGCAGACACAGACTCAATATCATAACCTGTCATGCTGTGCGCTGAATATGTAGGAAAGAACACAGAACACAGATGCACACGAAGCTTGTGCAACGCCAATGCTATTTGACACAGAATCATGCTGATTGGTCGTCTTGCCCGCAAAGACAAAAAAATCTCTGTTCAACCCACTTTTCTTTATTTTATTTTCTTCAAGCGACGCACTCGTAAAACATTTTAGTTTTGGATTACATCCACCAATTAAGTAGCAGCCCTCAATCCTCTTATGAGTACATTTATTTAAATAAGAGTTCTCAATTTTTAACGACTTTTTCAGTTTTGTTTATGTGCTTATTACAGTGTATTGTTTTATAATTTTATTAGATTGGCAGTTACAGTAGAAACTAACAGGTGGCTGAATGAGATGACATGCAACAATGGCCATCTGCTACGGATGCATGGTTCATTTTCACCCATTTCTGTAACTGGCTTTCACACAGACTGATCAAGTGCTTCCCTGTTGTGTACACAAACACACACACACACACACTTTACACTGGACTACTGACCCAAGAAATATGTGATAATTGTAATAACATTGAAACACTGTTTTGTCAAAGTATACTTACTTTGCATAGTAATTAGTGGCTAATTAGTTGCCACAACTTGTATATGACCCTTAGCCCACCGTTACATGTTCTTTCTTTCTCATGCGTCATTGGCCAAACTTGCCTGCAGAAGAAATTTGATTAAGCCGGCTTGTTGCTCATTAGCATTTAATTGTGGCTGTGTGATGGGCGACTAAATCGGGGGCATCACAGGCCTTGCATACAGCCGCAAAAACACTTCGGTAAAAGTTGTTGACTGTTAATACTAATTGCCATAACCCCCAGTTTCCCTTCAATCAAGCTGAAAAAAAAAAAAAAATTCTCCACAGAAGGATCTTTTTAATGCATTTATATTCATTCATCATTTAAATATCATTCAATTATTCTGTCACTGGCCCCCAGTGGCACTGTTGTGGCAAATTAAATGCCATTTGTAAAAAGACACACAGACACTTAAGCAACAGTGACATATCTTCATTAAAATAATAACGCATTGTTTATGCGCAAATTCATTGACACGCACATGTGCTCTGTTTATCAGAGGGTGTCTTTGGCAATAACGTGATTATTTGCAAGTGAAATGCAGCACTGAATACCATGTTGAGATGGGGGAGTAAGAGGATGGGGTGGGGGGGGGGGGAGTGTGTGTGTGCATGCTGTTTGAAAAAGGATAAAACAGAGGGCGGAGGGGTAAAGTGCGGATTGGATAATTGAGCATTTCTTTTTGGAGCTAGGCCATAACAATAAGTGTTCAAACACTGCGCAGGGTCCAACCCTCCTAAGGGACAGGACAAAGATTGTTTACAGGCGATTAGGCAAATTGTTATCTAAAAATATGTGTGTTTAGGAACAAACAAAAAGTGAAAGAAGACTAATGGAGTTGTTAGGGCACACTTTCCAATTGGCAAGTTCCCATTAACGATCCTAAGAGTATTAAATGGACCTGAAGATAAATGCTTTAAAGATAGTGGGTCAGCCCACAACTCTCCCTCATCTTTCTTGCCAGCATTTAGCTGATGATGAGGTTAGCATCATTATAAACAAAGTTCAGATTAAGTTCTCCATTTGGCCGGGAGGCCGTTTCAGTATAGGAAGAGCAGCTTTCTTTTCATGAACGCTAAAGCACAACTAAATCCAACCCAAAGGTAATTTCCATTGGCCGAGCATCACTTCACCTCACAGAGAAGTTCGACACATTCAGCACATGTCAAATATACATCCACATTTAGAGATGCACTGATTGCAAATTTCATGACAGATTTCCAATTCCTAATATTTTTTTAAAGTCAGATTTTTTTGATTTCCTTTCTATTTAAAAACTTGCTTTTATAAAAACGAAATCTAGCCGTTAACTGCTGCTCCTCAGAGCAGCATGGAAATGATTACAATAAACATGGTCTGTGTCTGATTAAGTTGTTTCAGATGTTTTAAGATTGTTCCTCCATGGAATATTGTATCATATGTCTTCTTCACTCATGCTGAAGAACTTCCACACCGATATGTCATGCGTGTGTAAATGTGACCGGCCGAAGAAACTAAAATAAAAGAATGATCGGCCAGTCACCCGTCATTGCAGGTCAGCTGAAAACTGGCCGGTTTCGATCGATCAGTGCATCTTTATCTACCAGCACGTTCAGTGCGTCAAACAACAACAACAACAACTGCAGTCTTACTCTAACCCATTAAATAACTGCAATGCATTAACTATGAAATGCATCTCAATCCTGACAGTCAGTCTAATACAGGGATTCCCAAAGTGGGGTGCGCGCACCCCTGGGGGTGCGCGAGCTGCCTCTAGGGGGTGCGCGAGAGGAAAAGTGTAATGGCGGTGCAGTCCTGTCTCCTAAAAATTACGTTCCCCCAAAACTAAAATGCATTCTCAATTACGTTTTACCACGAACGTATTTTCTCCCTGATTACGTTTGTGTTTGACGTACAAATACGTTTCTCATCAACATATCTTTGCTGTACTCTAGTCTTTATGTTTCTGTGATCTGCCTCGCCTCTACCCCGCCACCCACGAGTTATTGACCCGCGGCCTGTTCCGAGGGCTGACAGACCCGACGATCGGGTGCCTCACGACGGGGGCGGCTGGAGACCTCGCGTCCCGGCGCCAACGGGTGAGCGCCCCGCCACTCGGAACCATAAAACCAAGTCCCGGATTTCACCCGGGGGACATTCTGGAGGTATTGTGACCGGGTGATGTGCCTCGTTGCTGGGGAGGTATGAGCCGAGAGTGGCGGGGTGTTATGGAGGTATATATTACAACTCGGTGTTGTTCCCGTGCGTGGATGAGCGCATTTCTGCCGGAGACAGGCGGCGTGTTGTGGTCGTATTCTGACGGCGTAATAGGGAGAAGGAGAGGGAAAAATGTTAAAGAGATGGTGGAATGTATGATTGGAGAGAGAGAAGCGAAAAAGTTGGACGTGATCCCGGTGTCCAACAACACTGTCGCGCGCATCGATGCTTTGTCCGAAGACATCCTGGCTACATTAGTCGGTCGCGTGAAGAAGAGTGAGTTTCACTCTCCGCAAGTAGACGAGCCTACAGATGTGGCCAATCTGGCCAATCGTCCGTTACCTTCGTAACGTTACGTCCGTTACCTTTTCGAAGGCACAGTGCAGGAAGAGTTTTTGTGTTTTTTATCTTGTAAACAAACGCCACGCGCGAGCAAACTGTTCTCTCATTAGTCCAATTTTTATGCGGCTCTGTTTCTTTTTTTTTTTTAAGGTGTGTGTGTGTGTGGGGGGGGGGGGGGGGTTGGGGGTGCGTGAACCCGGTCGGGATGTAGAAGGGGGTGCGTGGCCTAAAAAGTTTGGGAACCGCTGGTCTAATACATATGATATTATGTATTATTAGACTGATGGGCAGATCAGGGCAGGTCCTCCCATCAGTGTATGAATGGTTGAATGCCGACATGTAGTGCAAAGCACTTTGAGTGGTCGGAAGATCAAAGGTGCTGTACAAATGCAAATCCATTATACATTCATATTTACCATTCAGATCTTAGAACGGTAAACTAACTCAAGAGAGCAAGTAAGCCCATTTCCTAAAATGTTGAAGTATTCCAGGAACAAGATTGCAGTCAAACTTACTCAACAGGAACACATTGCCACCTCCACCCATGGGCTGATACTATTTCCTTTGAATGGCACCGTTCAGTGCGATGATGCACTTTAGAAAAGTCCAACTGAGAGTGAATGACAGCACCAAATAACATAATATCCTAAAGCACTGCAGTGCAGTAGGGATTCCCACTTGCCCCCAATCTTATTTTTCAAGTCAAAGTCAAGACAAAAAAAAAAACAATTAAAAAAATAAATAAATAAGGTGCAGCCACATCCAAAAGCAATACTTTTGCAATCAGTCAAACACTGTCTCTAATGGCTTGCGTGTGGCAGGGCTATTCTAAAGTCCGGCTGTATTCTCCAGACCTGGGGTAAGGCGGGGTAATGTTATAAAACATGACATGCAATATTAACAGCTGTGAGCAGCAGGATTTGTTATACCTAAGGTGGCGGTAGATGGTGAATCAGGGCAGCATAGAAAGTAAATCCTTTTGGTGACTGCTCGAACAAGACGCGAAGGGCTCCGTGTGAGCGTGACGCAGACAGAAACAGCACTTTTACTTTAGAACGCCACAAAAATAGACAGACAAACAAAGCAGACGTGCGCAGACGCACTCACAAATCCAACAGACCAATCCGCGAGCATAACGTGGCACTCGACTTGGATGAATAAATTCCTATAGGCACACTCAATATTGTGGCACACTCAATATTGTGGCACACTCAATATTGTGGCATTTTGACAAACAGCCTGCCAGAAGTGGTCTGTCCACAGAGGGGGGGACAAGAGCCAGGGGGCTGTGCTCTCCCCTCGGGATGAAATCTGCTCAATGTCCCGGAAGGCTGGACAACTTCAAGGGCAAGCCTCCGTCAGAGCACCACGAGTGCCCGGGCTGTTCCAGCCAAGCCCAACTCTTCGACGTAGTTTTGAACAAATCTGCGGAGCCAAAATTAGAGTTGGCCGTTGGGAGGGGATGTGATAAGCTGATGAGGCAGTTATCAGAAAATAGACTCGAATTAGGGCATTTCATTGGAGCTTAACATTTTACATTCGCTGCTAATCACAAATCTGGGAAAGCTGCTCCGAATGTGTGTCGACCTATCGATGTTACGAGTATTTTAAATCTTTTAATTTGGAAAACTATAGGGCATGCTGGTTGATTTGTATCAAATTTATTTTCAGCGGTGTTTACTGTCATTTGCAGATGCCTATTAATTAAGCAGTAGGTTTTAGACATGAAAAACGTTTTAGAGTAGATAGGGAGAACTCTGATCTTTGATGATTCATGCGAAATAAAAAAGTGCAGAATTCTGTTTTTCAGAAAAAAAACAACGTTACTTTACTAGCAGTACTGATTTTGAGGCTTGAGGAACTCGGTAAGACATTTTAATATTCTTTCTAGCTCTCCAAATGTAATTAGAATTCCACTTCATCTAAATATCAAAACAAGTTCTGTTGAAAAAGGAAAAAGTTTGAGAGTCCAAAAAATAAATAATTGGTATAAACACATTTGTATCCCCGTCTCACTCTCCCCCTTCTCGGTCCTTGTCGATGCAGATCATTCCTGCTGAGCGGAGAGATTTGGGCTTGTTTGTTATGGTTGAAGTGTATCACTCACTGAAGCTCTGCTGCACTGCATCACATGAATTAATGATGACTGGAAGACGAGATAGGAAGAGGAAGAGGGAGAGGGAGAGGGCAGAGGGCTGCAGAGAGACTGACAGGAAAGAGGAACATGAGTCAGAGATTAGCTGGAGACATGAGATGCTCATGTGGAGAGGCAGAATGAGAAAAAAGGATTGGAGAGAATAGAGGCCGATAAGAGAGGGAAATGGAGAAATGGAGAAAAAGAGAAGGCGCAACCACATCTTCCCTGATTGTTTTGTGGCAGAATAATCATGGAACTCATTTGATTACAAGTGTCTCATTGAAAAACATGGGTTTTCACAAGTGTGCAGCCAAATCCTTCAATCACAACTACAAAGCATTTTGTAACTGGGGGGGTTTCTTCACGTCTGACTGTTTCATCTGGTCCGTCATTGAGCAGCTGGACACTTTCTGGCGATTGTTCTTTTGGAATCAGTTCCAGGAAATGATTCATAGTTTTAGTGACGTTAGCGGCAAGGCTCAATGGAAATGGCAATGTTGGGCGATTACTCAACAATATATGAACCAATCTCAAAACCAAACTCTTCTCCTTTTCATGAAACATGAATTATGTTCTCATCCCTTCCCATTTCCAGTCTCATTTCGCAAAGAGGTAAAAACCCACCAGCCTGACGATAGTGCCTGAACTTGTTTTCTGTCCAAGTACTATTGTCTCTTTTAGCAATTTTGAGCAAATTTCTCTTCAAATACTTAATTTTCTTTAACATCAAGCCATCTTCATTGTTCTTCGACATGATCCACATAAACTCTTTGACGCTATGTATTCAACAAGGACAAACATTTTTTGAAGCAAATCTATTTGTAAATGTGTGTGGAGACTTGTGTAACTGGATCGCAATGTGTATGTGTGCATAATCAGATTTGTAAATGTGTAAAACAATCTCCAAATCTGTATTCAGACTTGCAAGTGAATTGAGATTTGTATAGACACATCTGTAAATGTGTACATAAATATCTTGGCTGAGAAAGGCATTTTCTTTCAAGTAAAGGAAATAGACAAATCATTAGTTACAATTCAGCAGGCCTCTCAATGTCTATGTACATTTATTTTTTTACTAATTTTGCTCCACTTCTGCCCTGCCAAACCTTAAAACCTGTAAGGCAACAATGTGCTGTCCAAATAAAATGTATTACTGTGATTAAAGTTAACGCTTGGAAATCTTGAGTGGCATAACCTTTCCAGAATGTCGCTCAGTGTAAATGTTTTAAACGCCAGTTATAGCAACTAATGGGATGGTACTTGTGGTAAAGGTCACTTGTGTTGGCAATACTGCAGAGATTTGGGTTTGAGGATCGGACATGCCGCTAATCCCTGCCCATGGACTTTACACCAAGTCCCTTTAAGTCTCAACTCAATTTGTGGAAAACAAGACTTTTCAAAAATGTCTGACCGTTTTACATTAGCTTTATATCAACACGCCAATAAGAAGTAAATGAAAGATATATTGGGAGGAGGGTCGTGCATTCATACTTATTCACAGTTAATCCTCAACTGTAGGTCAGCAGAGACACTTTTTAGTTTGTGTGTGTAAGTATTGAAGAGGAGATCTTAAAACCATGATCCTAAATCACACACTACAACAGTTAAATAGAGGAATGGAGCACAAAAATGCATAAATTCATAAAAGTTTCACATTTGTAGAAGGAAGAGGTTACGACTGGGCCAAGAACAAAAAAAATGTTTATTATAGACGCAATAAACTAGAATTATCACCTCACTGTTGTCAAGTAACATGGTAGTGAAGACTATGAAGGAATTCAATACAAGATATTAAATGTATTTGGCGAGGTTATCGCTAAATTGATATCTATGAATCCAGTGGATCCATTTCCAGACAGAAACATGCACGCTGCCGTCATTTAGAGACCATTTTTATAGGAGTACAGAGGACTAAGAGAGCTTTGTCACATGGTGTACAACAATGAACTAGCTCAATATCAGCAATAACAATGAGCGTGTGGACAACCAAAAGAACAAGAAACCCTCTGTCATGGTTGTCAGCCAGGGAGAGGAAGTGAACAGGATGTTCTCGTACAAGTACCTTGGGGTCCAAATCAATACAAATCTTGACTGAACCCACAACACGCTGAAGCACTCTTCAGTAAAGGACAGAGCAGATTGTTCCTCATGAAAAGACTTCGATCCTTCAGTGTGTGCAACCGCCTCCATCAGTCTGTCGCCAGCGCTCGGTTCTTCGTGGCGGTATCGTGTAACGGTCGCATCAAGCCTTGGATGTCAGCAGGCTTAACGAGCCGTTAAGGAAGGCCAGCTGGGTGATCAAGTTAGAACTGGAGAGTGCGGAGGCAGTGACGGAGAGGAGGTAGAGCGACAATATCAAACTTGGATAACCCGTCTCGCCGTCTCTACAACAAGGAGTGGCGGATTTGGGTCGAAGGATCGATTGTTGGTGTCGTTTGCTGTACAGGCACATTTTTTCGATTTGTGATATAGGGATGAATTAATAAAACTGATTTGACTTTAAGCGTTGTTCTGCTGTATGTGTATTAGTGTGTAAGTTCATTGAAAGAAAGCAAAAACAGTCATTTTCCCCGGATGTGTTTATCAGCTTGGCCAATAAATCTGATTCTAAAAGTACACAAAGTTGTCGACATCTCTAAATGTTGCTGCAAAGATGCTTCACACACACACACACACACACTTTGAACCCGGCAGCACAGAAGATTCAAGATGGACAGGTTTAGTGTCTCAGTTTCCAGAAAGAGGTAAGACGCACAGACTGAAAGGTTGTCACTCTCGTCTGAAGCATCCTCAGATACATTTTTTTAGTTGTGGGTGCACTTCTAAGTTTGAGTGTGTGAGTGTGTGTGTGTGTGTGTGTGTGTGTGTGTGCGCGCATAACCGTGAAAATTGCCATAAGGCCAAGTCCTTTCCACTAATCATTGCAGCAGGGATCCATTACCTCAAAGCCTGCAGGGAAAAACATTGTGCTCAAGACGCACTGCTCATCTGCCAGCATATTTTACTCCCTCCCTCTCGAGATTTCTCATAAAATGAAAATGAAATATGAGAGTAATCAATATCAAAGTGGGGTTTTTTTCTGACTCATGAAGAGTAATTACCTCAGACTCATCTAGACGACAGTATGATTCAATTTTACCGGAGAAACATGCTACAGTCGTTATTCTTCTATTCGCTGTCAAACGGACCTATAAACCTGTCATTTCTGTCTCAATGGTGCAGCAAATTAAAAGGGTGTTTGCATTTGATTTTTAATTGTTGGTGTGAACATGTTGCTTTTTACTTTCCCCTAAAGGCTGTGCTTACAGAGGATGCTGTATAGATTCATGCCGAAGCATTCAATTGCAGGATTTCCTGTGATCCCAAGTCTTCTGCCTTAATCCCCCATCAGAAGCAGGAGACACTTATTTTAAATGCACTACTTTCAATCACAGGTTCACCCAAGATGTGGAAAGCAATGTAAACGTATTTGTTTTTTGGGGGGGGGGGGGGGGGGGGGGTTACCCAACGGGGCGACAAATGTCCGTAAAACACAAACTTATTTGAAATTATTCTTACTTATTAACAAATAAATACAAATGTAAATGCCAATACTATAGAACAGAATCCATAAAGTAATGCCTTAATGTAAATCGAAAGAGTAAAAGCCGTCAATCTCAGCTAAGAACGGAGAAATGTCTGGCTGAGTCCTTCCGGAGGCATGTCACGGAGACGAGCCAAGCCAGAGCCACCATCGCCGTTGCTTATGCCATGAAATAACCGGCTAGTTGCAGCCCGAAATCTTTTAAGACAATAATTTGGGGAATACTCTTATCTGCATTCTTACAGAGAATAAGATGCAGAGATGGGACGCAAGTCTGCGACTTGGATTTGAGTCGCACACACAGAGTGACTTGAAACTTGACTTGGACTTGCAAAAAATGAGATGAGAGGATCTCTGGAAGATTGGTACCACTCTCATGTGTATACAGGAAATGAAACAGCCAGCAGCAGCTGGTAAGCTTAGCACAAGAACTAGAGACATCAGTAAACAGCAAGCCCAGCGCTGTATGAAATCCCCCTCCCAGCTTCTTTAAAGCTCACTAAGTAACACGATATATCAAGTCGGTTTCATTAAATTGGTAAAAACCAAGGTGTGAAAACACAGAGCATCTGCATCCATTTGCTTCTTTGGTTGCCAAGAGATGGAAATAGTACCTTTGTAATGTCATTAGTTGTAGCCCTATGTAGTTTACAGCCAAGCACACAAAATGTGAAGTACAAAAAAAAGAACTGGAATGAATTTGATTTAAAGAAGGACTTCATTTAGACAAAGAGCGGCTCTCCACTAGGATCTGAACCATTTGCTTTTGTCCCGCTTCAATCTTTTTTTTTTCCCACTGCTCAATAATCCTTCTCCAAAATATCACGAGATATATACACAATCCACAAAAGCAGTGTCTCTGAAATCCTCTCACTCCACCACAAGACGACCACCAAGTTCTCCTCTCTACAACTTCTCTCCATTTTTATTCCTTCACTCTTACTCCAGCGAGTAAGAGTGGAATAACATGAGCCACTAAGAAATGCTGACCACTTGTGAAATAATGAAGAGAGAGCGAGTGGGAGCAAGCAACAGGAGAACCAGAGCGATGGTGAAGACACACAAGGCTTCAGGCAACATTAGGAACCCTCAACATCATCAAAAGTGACAGCACAACACCTGCATTATGGGTATTTGATCATGTCATTTTGCACACGGTCACGGGAAAACACAAATGAATTCAAGTGCACAAAACTTTTCTTTAATACACTTCAAAAAAGTGTTGATTTACCATGAATTCTATTTCTGGTATTCTGTATCTACAACAGCGCCCACTTAAAAAATAAAAATAAAAAAAAAGATGTTGGAAAAAGAAAATCCAGGCACATTTTGAAACATTTTGATGTAATGTCAGCAGTATTCAAGCTCCCTCTCATCAAAATGTGTCAAACTTAACTTTCCTCCAAGCTGTGCAGCAGGATACGAGGAGCCTGTAGTTGTATTCTTCCTCCTGGAAAAATGGCAACAAAAACTCCTGTGACATTTTCTCCTGCTTGCCATCAAGCCTCGGTTTGTCTTCCTAAAAAAAAAAAAAGAAATTCAGAATTCAGCACCGGCAAAGCACATTTTCCCCCATAAATGCCGCCAGGAGAAAGAAAACTAAATTCAATATGGCTGCTTATGCCAGCGTCAAATCAGAGAGGGGAGGTAATGCCAGCAATACATCTTCATTACAGAATCCATGAGGAGGGGGAGTTAGAATCATGAAACTTCTCTTTTGCACTTGGGCACTGGAACACCTCATTATAAATCACACCCAACTCACACAATCACTCATTTCTCTCCTTCAAAATCTATGCTATTCTCTAGAGTGAAAAAAAAAAAAGTAATATATATGAAATCCAATAAATGCCAAAAGGTGTTGTTTTGACATTGTGAGGGAGCAGGAGAGAACGGGGGAAGAAAAAAAAACTCATGACATGGGATGATAAATACATGGCAGAGGTGGAAATGGTTTCCACCTGATTTGATATGGAACGCTCTGCCTGTCCCGCTTAATCTCACAGTCTTGGTAACATATTCATTGGCACTATCAGACTCACTGCTTTATGGGCTAAAGGTGGGGAGTGTAGTCACATGCTCTTATCTGTACCAACCCACGTTTAACTTTTGGCATTTCCATTCAGCACACACACACACACACACACACACAGAGCGCAGTATAGGATGTTCATACAGAGGCTTTTGGGGTCACGGAGCGGTGATATATAATTTATTCAGACATTATGGATGTTTTCAAAGCAGACTCGGGCGTGTAAACACATTAAAGGTTGTTTAAAGTTTAAAGTGTGAAGGCTGATCACTCTATCTCGCTGCAGGAATAAACTGATTCTCTGATTAGAATCCATCTTTGTCGGTCTCCATCTCTGTTGGTCTATCTTGTTCTGACACACAAGTGCCTTGCCTGCTGCTGCTACTGGTGGTGATAGAGAGGCTGCAGAGGCCCCAGCTGACCTGGGCTCTGCTGCTCTATGAATCTTTTATCACATCACCTCTGCAACCGTTGCTTGCTCCCCCCCATCCCCCTCTCTGCTTCCTTTTCATCGTCACACTGCAAAAATAACTTATCAAAAATGGTGCAATACTGGAGAGCAATAAATCATAGCCATATTAATGACAAGTGATTCGTGTAATTTCCATAAACAACACACGCCGTTGCCATGAAGATCATCATCCTCTGCCAGCCATTTGAGCTCTTTGCGTTAATGAGGCCTCAATTCTGTCCAAATGAAATAAGAAAATGCAACACAGTATTCCTGTTATAGCTGGGCGATGAATCAATTGGATCAATCATTTTCAATTTTATTGTCTCATCGTTGTCCCATATGAGAAGAATACAAGTGCATAATGAAAACACTGGAGCTGGACGTCCCGCCTGCTCCATCTCAAGAGGCCCGTCATAGCGGTTTGTCCAGATTGCAGGAGAATCGCATTCGTTTTTCCATTCAGCCACATCGTTAAAGGCGGACTGTCCTCGCTGTTATTTGCAAGCGATCACATCGGATCGGTGTGTCGAGACATCACATGGGTTGTTGCGGCATCAGTGCGTGTGTCACTAGATCGAAAGGATTATTGGTGAAAATACAAGAAGAAAAGTGACTGAAACACACAAACACAGAGAGAGAACAAACAACAAAGATAATTAACATTTCAAGTTTTGAAGTGGTCGTTGAGTTTACATAATCTATATAGACGTTGTTTCCTTTACACTTATATTTTAAGTTGTGTTACATTTTATCATCATTTCTGACGACTCTGTGCTTCTGTTTGGCCGCCGTCTCGTGCAGAGACATAGTGCTTTTTAACATTTCAATTTCGGACCGTCGATGCTCCAACACCAACAGCACTGTTCCCAGCCATGCATCGATCGCACTCCTTGCAATAGTTGCAATGCATACTGTTGGGTCAGGATCATTTTAACGGGGGACTGGCGAGACAGGTGACGGGTCATGATGTCGGGTCTGGGTTCGGCCTTTCAGGGCAGAGGACGGATGTAACGGGCACCGCAGCACAGTTCATAACGAAAAAACGATCAATAGTTTTCTTTCATTTTGAATTACTGGTGTGTTTGAAGGTTGTGTTGTTGCTCGAGGAGGAGTATAGGGCGCGGCTTCACACACACACACACACACTGTGTGTGTGTGTCGCATTGTCAGACCTCTCCCCACACTGAGCTCTGCAGACTGTGTGTGTGTGACACAAAAGACATTTTTAAATTTGATTTTAGCAGCAAAAGCATTCGGACTGAGATGGAAAGATTGGAATTCAAACCACCTCCAAATGTTGCTTGGATCCAGTATCAGAGGAACAAGGCCACAATCTGAAACATTCATAAGGGACGCCCATAAATGTCATATGGGAATTTTATTGAAATAAATATTGAGCACTGGTTGTGTTGTGGGAAAAATGAATGATGGTCGATTACATTTTTCATGAGCATGGATTTCAATAAAAAAAATGCCTCCTTTTGAAACAGTCATTGTGAAGAAATGGCTTGAAAAGGCATGTTATGCCATTTCAGAAGATGAAGTTCACATATTCTTTAATTATTTCATTTTTGGTCACATATTCCTGCAGCAGTTTATTGTGCAGGTAAGGAGCTATGTTGCATGTCAAGTAATTACATTTGAATGGAAAATAGACAAGATATTCCACATCTTATGTTCAGGCTGGTCTCACCCAACATTCGTAGCTTGAACTACGAAAAGAAATGCGTCGCAATTTATAGATATCACACAAACTAAGTAGTTTGGTTGCCTAAACCTGACTGAGTAGTTTCCTGTTGAGACAGAAGTTTATTTTGAAAAGAACGTACGCATGCCAGGGGCAGAAATTGACACGTGTTGCTGGCTTTCGTAGGAAAACAAAAAATAAGCAAAAAGATCTCATACGAACCTTTGAATGAGGACACGTCATGTTCAGGTGTGGGGAAAATAATTTCACCAAAACAAAGCTCGCCGAAAACAACCAAAGACAATGTTTGCAACTCCAATGACAGGGGATGCATTGGATACAGCTTCATAATTATCAGAATAGGAACAAGAATATTTATTAACTCCAGCTCCCGCTAGGGGTTTGGGAACCACTGCGTAAAGCAAATAAAAGGAGGCAATGGCCTGAAGAACAAAAGGATATATATCTTTCTAAAGTAGGAGGAGAGGGTTGGAAAACATCAACTTGTTTCCCGGGGAGAGAGGAGGAAGATGAGGGACTGACTGAGAGAGTGAAAATGAAAAGCAGGATAAAGAGTCACCCCGAGCCCACACACAACTGCGTAAACACTCCAGAAACACCAACAAATCTCACAAGCTGTATTCAAATTCAAAATGTGTCTCTTCGTAACCTCCAGTCATTCTTGACACTGCAGTCACTCCATCCCTGGCGGTCCGGAGAGAAGGTGCGCTGTTCAATTATCCCTCTGCTTACAGGACGAGTGCGGCGACCTCGGCCAACCCGGCTTAACTTTAAATGAACAACAGAGGGGCTTTCATGTGGAATGTGAAACAGTACGGCACATGGCAGGCAATTACTCTTGGTGATGTCACTCTGTCAAGGGGGTCACTCCCGCCGCCATTGTTGTTGTGCGCCGCTCCTCCCGTTCGCACGCCTTTTGACAGACATTTCTTTAGTGTTTGTGCTGAGCTTTGCTGGCAGTTTGTGGCGGCGCCTGGACAGAAACTCAATATGGACCGGTGCCTGTGTAAATGAAACTTTGAGAAAGAAACGGAGGGAGGAGGAAAGAACGCAATGGTGGGCGAGGGAGAGAGACAACAGCTTTAGAAGAGACAGACGGAGGGATGGATTCGCAGCTTTCCATGGACCGTGGTTCTGCTACTATCATTATTATTAGTAGTATTGCTATTACTATTGCCGATAGCATTAAGTCATTTAGTATTATTATTCTATTATGTCTACTGCTGCTGTTACTAGTATATTCTGCTCACTTCTCTTATTATATGAATCATGCATGTCATCTGCATGAAATGTGTTGTAATTCTGTTATGTTGTTCATTCTGTACACATGACATCTATTGCCTGATCCCTCCTCTGTTGCCCTCCCAAAAGGTTTCTTCCTTTTTTTTCTCCCCATTAAAAGTTTTTTTTCGAGGAGAGTTCTTCCTGTCCCAATGTGAGCCCTCTGAGGCAGATTTGCGAGTCGTGATTTTGGGTTATCCAAAATGAGTTCCAATAAAGTTACTTTCTAAGACTTGAGAAATTATCTTTGTTCAAATCCAGCCATGGTTTATTCATGCCAATCTCATTTCATTCATATTTACATGCATAACATCTTATTCCACAGAATAGTCTCCAATGAGTCTGGATGGCAGGTCAGTTGGACAGCATTCACCTGCTCTGGTTCCTCGGCTGGAGCCCTCCGAGTCCTCCGAGACATTTAGGACGGCATGATGAAATGTTGAGTGACAGTGAAATACCATGGCTGATTTCTAAAGTGCTGCATCATTTAGGGAGAGAAAGAAACCCCTGCTGTTTTAGAAACCAACACAAGCAGGCGTCTTCTGAGCAGCAGCATCCTTTTTACATTTTCTTTTTTGGTCAACGTAAATGCATTTCCAATAGGGAAATGGGATTTGTATCCATAAAGAACAGAGAGAAATAGCAAAAACGGGAAGAGCTCTTTTTCCCTGGGCCCCAATTAAAACTTCTTTTGGCAAAGTGGCAGCTTTTTATCCCTGGCTTTTTTTTCCAGCCACATCTCTTGACAAACTGAAGGAAAGAAGCAGTGAAAGCATGCTATTATAAACAGAGAGCCAAGTGAGGGAGAAAGGGGGGGGGGGGGTGAGATAGCCTAGAAAACGGAAAGAGCAAGCAGGCTATTAGTCACGCATTAGTCAGAAATGATGGAATAATTTCAAATGTTAAAACTCTATATCTGGTTTTCAGAGTAATTATTATACAGTTTGCTTGGACTTAAGGGAATGAGCGGACTGCTTCTGTAGAACAAGAACTAGTAACGGGGGGGGGGGGGGGGTTATAATGCCCAGAAACCAAGAAGTGGCTGCGAGAGGTCTTTTTTACGCTGAGCTATGATGGAGTGTTAAGAGTGCTGTGTGAAGCAGAACCCATTTGTAGCTCAACGTACACACTGACAAATTGCCAAAATTTCAAACAATGTAAGGATTCGGATCCAGTTGCGAGCGTTTTACTGATTCTGACAGATCGCACAGGTTTACGCAGCGCCGGTCTATTCTCATATTGATGCTTGCACATCTCACAGAATTACACCTCAAGTAGCCTGTAGTGAACTTCAAAATCCCTACATGTTACTGCTGCTTTGATGAGAGGCGGTAAGCTGTGCAATGATTAGTTATGCTTGTGGGGTTGGGATGGCTGGCTAGAAGTGTGTGCTTTCTTTTCGCTATCTCCATATAAGCCAACAGCTCAGCTTGCTGTTTCTAAGAATACAAAGTTTCCATCCAGACCAGACCATCAGATTCAATTACTGAGCACAAAGCCCACAGCATTCAATAACAGATATTAAAAAAAAAAGGGAGCTCTAAGATAGTGGAATTGGCTAATGAGGTATTTTGATTAAAAAATATCCACTGATTGCTTTCTATCCATCTTTCTACTTTCTGCAAAAGTACAACATCTGAAGAGTACCTTTACAAGCAGAATGAAATGCTTGTCGTCTTAGAGGAGTCAAACCTTTTGAAATTTGTAAAACATAGAATTAATTCATTAATTAAATTGACTATATAAAACATAGTCAATTTCATTGACAGAAATGCCGTCTTTCACACTGGTGAATGCCAACGTCGAAGTCAAAACTTCATTAAATTCAGGAATCTAGCGTTTGACCCTGAGCATCACTTCTATCACACAGCCGGAAAGATGAATCAACACGCAGCAAAAGGTGATCGCTCAAGGCACAGTTGAATGGACTTCCCCGAGTAATGTTGCGTCGGTGTCTGTGAAAATCAATCGCTGATTAAATCCTTGCACATAATCTCAGTGTTGACATCACAGTTTCAATCCCAGACGTCCCATTCTTGACACCGACCTAAGAACGACAGAGTCAAAATCAAACTCGGAGCGAACGTCGGCACGTGAAACCCGACTGAACTTCCCTCGTGTCGTTGCAGCTTCCAAATGCTCCACTGCAGCTCTCTGCAGCATGCAAACTCGCCGTCAGTTTGACACAGACACATTAACGACGTTGATCCATTTCACTCCGGCACAGATAAGAGAGCAAGCATTGCTCCATATCAATGTAATCAGGGACCATATCTCACATTGGTACATGACGCATTATGAAATATAGAGTCAACCATGCAAGCTGGGTAGGTACTGTGTTGGGTAGTGAAATGTGTGCGTGCGTGCGACAGCCGGGATCAGATAGCAGTGAATGCATTCCAGACTGGATTTAGAGTCAGCCTGATATAAAGGGTGGAAGAGGGGGAGATTGTCTCCGATATTTATTGACCGCTACGTTTGTGGAAGAAGTAGCGACGCAGAAAAAGGAAACTTTAATGCTTTGTGTTACCGCGATTCCGAACGTGTATTCGATTGGACTTCCTTTCACACAGCGTGATGGAACGACGATATCCTTGCGTGACGCCCTGCAACTTAGTACTCTGCAGTATCGGATGCCCTCGCAGAAACATGTGGCGCCGAATCATATTACGAGCTTGAATTGAACAGTCTCCCCAAAAGTCTGTCCCTTAAGGCCAATGCTTTGCAACTTGTCAGCGGATGATTACAGATGTCAGAGCCACACTCGATCAAGTCAACGGCCGCTCTATGCCAAGCGTTTGCGAGTGTCCTGCAAAGGGCCTTCCAGGACGTAAGGCCTGAGAATCCTGTCACTTACGGCAAATCCATGCCACTTCACTCGTGATGAGGCAAACGGATAGACCGCATGCCTCTGGGAGAGAGAGAGACGGGAAAAGAGAAAGAATAATTGAATTTTTGCAGCCAGGAAAGCGGTAGGTGAGAAGAAAAGGAGGCGCAAGAAAGAGAACACCGATTATACAGTTTGCTCCTTGCTTGACTGAGTGTATTGCGTGCAAACTATGCACAACCCCTCCATGTGCGCTTGCCTAGGGTGATGACACAGGAGTTTATGTCCTAACAAGTATTTGTCTGTAGTCAGGTTGAGGCAAAGGCCTTGAATGGACAAGCAGCCCGGAGAGAGAGAGAGCCTGATTAGCTACAAGAGGCCAAGCCCTTGGCAGACCTTTCCCCGAGACCTTTTCCTGTCTCCCTCGTCTCACTACTGGAGACAGCTGAAGACAACGCCTTGGGTGCCTGGCCCTGAATGTAGAACAGTCATCCAACAGTAAACACTGTGGGGCTTTATTTAGCAAAGACATTGCATCATATTTTTCCATATTATATGTATGCAAACAAACAGCCCCAAAGGCATGAGTTTTCTGATTTGCCCTCCCTCTCCAGTTCATTTTCTACACCCTGCCTTTTGTTTGCCAAGAAGATTGCCTCCAAGTCTTCGCCCGTGTGCATTACCATCAAGGTGATGCACCAGAAACACATTTGAGGAAACACACGCTGAATAGTTCACGAGTGCATTTGCATGAAGACAAGTTCATCAGTTCCTCAACCTCTCGTCACACTCTTGATTTCCTCCCCTGCCACTCCGGTTGCCTCCACCAACAGGAAACCTGTTATTCATCTTGACAGTGGCGGATGTTTGCCAGCACAGCAAATGGTCGGAATACTAAATCGGTTCCTACGGTGTTCCTATCCGGGCTCGAACATGGTTGAATTATACATGTATTTGGAGATCACTGCGAGTCGAGAGGGAGAGAAAAACAAAGCAGCAAAGGTCGGAGGTGCGCTGTGTTAGGAGCAGCCGTCAATTACACTGGCTTCATATTCAGCCATTCCTCTGGTGCCCTCTGTCAACTGCTCTTGTTGAATTTGGATGCATTATTGTTTATCGTTTACTGCGCTCGCTCGGTCCCCCTGATTGCAATCGGAGTTCCAGCCTTCCGGCATTAAGTATGCAAGCCCTCGCCGCCGCGTGCGGTGCCTTTGCGCTCAGCAATCAGCAAATGCCACCGTCTCTTGCCTTTTTCCTAAAGACAAGATGAAAAAGAACCTAACACTTGCAAACAGCCAGAAAACGACACACTGACGGGGGGGGTTAAAAACAAAAAAACAGAGGGCGGTGAACGCTGACGAGATGGAGGTCTGCAATTACACGGGCACGCGCCTGTCATTGTGCCACTCAGGTGTTTCCGGTGAAGAAACTCCCCTGCCACCTCATTATCTCAGTACGCAGACTTGAATCTGCACCTTTAAGCTTGACTTGTACATGCCCTTTATGAATCTTACATTTTCACTGCTGATGGTCTGCATCAACGAACATTTGATGGTTTAAAAAAACAAAAACAATGCTCAATCATTGGAATTGAACAGCCGTTTGGACATTTTCTCAACACACCTCGCAGAATTACAGAAAAACGGAGTTATGTTTCTTGACAGGTACACATGGCTCCTGTCTAAATCTCTTTTTCGGAAGCGTAAAGTAACCGAAAGAGATATTGTGGTGGTTTGTGAGGATTAAAAGCCATTTTTCAGACAGATGCATGATGTCTGACATTTAATGAAAACATCAGTGCCTGCACTTTCATCTTCTGAACAGGCAGATGCCACAGATGATCACAGCTACAGATGCCTCAATCTCACACACTGATGAGCTCACCGTGTACCTCCAACTGTGGCAGGCGACAGTCGAGTCTGCATTTAAATAACTTTGCTTCAAAGTTGCACAGGTTCGTGCACTTTGTTCTTGAAGTGATTCATTCACTGCATGCGTTTCTCTTGGAAAGTAAAATACACAAGATGAAAAGTGCCTGAGCAAAACCAGTGACTCGATTCCTGTGTTGCTGAAAAAAGGAAATTCTGGTGATGCATATTTGTTTTAAATTAAAATTGTGCAAGTAAAGTGCAGGAATAAGTGCATTTTGGGGAAATAAGTCAATGTTCTTTCTTGCAGCGAAGACAGCGGTCGTATGTCTGTGCGGTAAATATAAAGCCCTCCTGGATCTTATGAAATATCGTCAACAGTTTGATGGGTTAGTTCTTTTTTTAACAAAGATGCTCTGTAACTGTCAAATACATGTATACGATTGCTGGCTTGGCATCAATGTGAATTCAGGGAAACAATGGTTCTTGTCCTCATCATTAGGCCTTGATTAGGTGACCAGGCAACCAGTGGAGACTCCAGGAAGTTGATAAGAAATACTCCGGCACACCATTTACAGTTTACGGTTCAGTTTTTGGACGGATTAAACAAACAAGATGTAGAGTGTTAATTGTACTCTGGTAATCAGATTGTGTTGCTGTTGGAGATCGCCAAACAAGCCGTTTACCCCAAGTTTCCAGTCTACTAGCTAAACTAAGCTAAGCTAAGCTAACTGGCTGCTCGCTTCAGTGACATATTTACCACACAGACCTGAGAGTGGTCTCCATTTTCTCACCGAAACGCTCGGCAAGAGAGGAAGCCTATTTTCCAAAATGTCAAACTATTCCTTGAAAACAGAACAGCCAGCACTGACACTCTGCAACAATAGCATTTCATTGGACAGCTCGGGGCCTGATTAGCCCTTTTGAACTTCCATTTGATGATTTGGGCCAACAACCTTTCATCCACTAATGGAGAGGCTGTCACACTACATTGGAGTATACTTCACCACAGCAACGTGACATGCACATATCCGGAGGCCTAGCATAAATACCACTTTGATCTCCCCACAATGGAAGAATAGCTCAGGGATAATAGTGAGATCACCTCTCCAAGCCCCTCTCATCCACTCCCTGGAATATCACTCTGCCAGTGGTCAATGAGCAAAGCTTTGTACCACGAGTCAATAGTGGAGAAAGGGCAGCACAGAAAAGAAACCATTATTGAGTCAATGATTTAACCATTACTGTGAGATTAGCATGACTTGAACTACCTGGTTCGATGCAGAGTCTAAACAAGACTGTACTGGAGACGCGCTCGTGTGAAGGTTGTAAATCAGCAGGTGGAGCGTTTGTTGAACGCTGCAAAAGAATAGCTAATGCCTTTCCCTTTGATTCGCCGTTTGACTCCAGAGATGGACTTGGCTCGCTTGTTGTCAGTGAGAGTCTGGAGGGGAGCGTTCACATTCAAACCAGACTCCTTGGCAGCCATTTCACTCAGCAGGGATCAGCTGTCTGCCAGAACAGATTACACCTGGGATACTGACGTCGTCTCTCCGGAGAGTGTTTTGACAGATGACCCCGATAAAAATAAAAAATAAAAAGCGATCTCTCATGGAAACACAAGTGTGCCACGGAGGAGCAGACTCAATAACTATTAGGCTTAACGTTGGTTCAGGGATTGCAAACAGATTCATCCAATATGACTTAAGCCTGGAACATTTACTGAGCATTGACTTTAATCGTGAAGGTACTTCAAAGCATTTGTCGCAATAGACAAACCTCTTGTTTTGTGGCGTTTAACATATCATAGGCTACATGTATTAGATCGGATCTATAAGACCATGATGTACAGTATGTTAATAATGTACCTCCTAAAGCCTGACCAGTGCAAAAAAAGGGTCTCTTAGCAAATAAAAAGATGGGTAAATAAGCTGTAGATGGACGTCCCTGAAACAATATTCCTTATACGATCCTCTGTATATTACACGACACTTACAACTCCTGTTTGAATACATATTGTGTGCATGTCTGGATGTGTGCATAGCCTCTAACCTGCTCTGCCCACATCTTCACAGGTGGGAAAGGAAAAATGAATAGTTGCTGTTTAAGTACCACATGTAGTGTGTGTGTGTGTAGGTGTGTGTGTCCACTTTGTTCGATTCCGAAGCTATTCAGATACGTGCTGAAGTGGAGGAAATGCTCAGTACAGCTCCTGTGAATCATATAGTGCCACAGAGCTAAAGTTCCACGGGGAAAGATAGCGAGATAAGATGAAGATTAAGAACAAAGGAATGCGCACACCTGCCCACTGCAATGGCGTGACCCTAACTGCTAATGAATAGGGAGCTCAAACACAACCAATTAGTAGAGGTGCTTGTTAAACCGGCCACTTAGCGCATGCTGTGTCAGGATAGATTGGCCTTTCATGGCTGCTTTGGTGCTGTTGATATGGCTGCTGACAAGTGCATTAAGAGAGAGAAAAACGCCTCCGCTCCGGATTACTGTTTCATCTTCAGTGAGCAAATAAATGAAGATCAACCGGCTAAACAGCAACCACGTATACCACTCATGTGCTGTGTATTTGCTGCTTCAGTTGTTAGTGCCTCACCAGCTTAGAGAGAAAGGGAAACGACGGGTGGAAGACGGGGCTAGAGGCTGAAGCTGCGAGGTTCTGCTGAGTCTCGAATCCGAAGGAAAAGGGTGAGACGAAAAGAAGCAGCTGGAGTTAAAGATGAGCGCTGGGCTGATAAGCAAACAGGTGAATAAAGATGGGAAGAAGAGGAGAAGAGAAAACATCATCCACAGATAGAAGCCAGAGGGGACAGTAGACAAAGTAGCATGGAGAAGAAGAGTGGGGCGGGGAGGACTTGGCACAGTGGAGGGAGAATGGAGGCAGCGCCGTGGTGAGATGCCTCATGGGAGGATGACACATATCTCATCCCCTGGAGAGTGAAGGAGAGGGGCCAGAAAACCCTGCTGATTGACTGGCAGTGTGTTGGCCTGCCATTCACCATGCACTCACACTCATTAACACCGGCTGCGACGGAGCCAAGGGCAGAAAGCAGCGCTGCACAATAACATTTACCAACGTAAAGCTGCTCCTCGCCAAACGACTGCACAGCATAAAAAGGAGCTCTTTAAAAAATATGCGATTTGCCATTCTCAGCTCTTTTTCAGTGAACAGCCATGTTATTCTGGCAAGACATCAGAGTGCCGTGTCATCCATTTCTGATGTAAACAAACATTTAAATTGCTGTCATCTCAGGGAAAGAGCTTGAAAGAAACAAGTTTAACTGTTTTTATAACTTGTAATAATAAAAAGAATGCCAAGACAAGCTGAAATCAGCTTCTATGAGTACAAACAGAAACACCTTCTCCTTGTTGCAGTCTCTCCTTATTGAGTTAGGTCGGGGTGAGTTGCAGAGAAGCTAAACAACCTCCATTTTCCACCCCTTTCCTTGTTCCACAAACATTAAATACGCGCTTATTAATTCATGCGCGGCCTCTGCCTGCTGAATCCAAACAGGCTGGATACAGCGGCAGTATGACTCACCAGATTGGCGCTGTCCAAGGTGCTCCCAGAGAGAACACATCACACTTCTCTACACTGCAGCCCACGGGTAGCATCTGAGGGACTGGAGTATTAGTACTGCCCTCTACTGGCCATTAGATGCATTACTGCACTGTTCATATAGGTCTCCATCACCATCGTGTGGGAAGGGGAGACATTACACTTTATTATCTTCCTCTTGTGCTTGTGATGTGTCTCGACACCCGCTAACATTGAACTAATGATTCTGAAAATGAAGGAAGTGTCTCAGTAAATTCAAAGGGTTTTTTTCATGATTTTGTGTCAGCTGATGTTGAAGACTTTGAACGTCTTTAATATGCAATATGAAACAGTCAGTTCAGTGAACTGGTGGTGCGTTCCTTACCCGCCAATAAAATACCCGCATGTGCCCTAAAGGCAAAATCAGTCCTCATTTGTCACATCTGCAATGCCACATCTGTGATGGTTAGATCCCTGTTCATTCATCTTTCAAGCAGCACATTCTAATGGGATGAACATCCGTTTAACAAATGTGCCTCAACGCTTGGTGAAAACTGATCATTTCTTTTGAGTGTAAATAGTCTGAGAAGATGCTAAATCCCACTTTGAAAATGAAATGGCTGTGCTCTGAAGCATCGGAGAATGATATGCACCAGTGTTACTCTCCGCATTAGACAGAGAAAATTGATCAAAACAGACTAATTAATGTATGTGTTTTACATATATTCATTTCCGAATCAAATATTTATGAAAGTAAACGTACTTGTTTTTCAAATGAGCACAAGGCTATCAAATATTTCAGACACACCTCATTAAAGATACAGAGCCGAGAGCGAACATGCATTTTTAAAAGGGCCACGAATCACAATGGCGTATCGCAGAGTTGGCTGCTTAACAGTGTGGCCTAGATCAGATCTGCAGAGGGCTTAGTGTTGCATTGGATCACGGTCTTCTTGAGAAGAATCAGGACCTCTTGGCCCTTTTCCCCCTACGTCTTTTAAAGTAAACATAAAAGTATAGCTCCGGGGCTCCTGATGTCCTCTTACAAACAATTCACAGAGTAAAACAAGGGTAAAGAGAAGCTTTGGGCCAATGCATTGGCAGGGTTTGCATATTATCAAGTGTTGTTGTAGTGATACAAAAAAACACTAGTTAGACCTCAGTTTAGAATCCAAAGTCCAAAGCCAAACTAATACATTCAGTTTGGGTTGAAAAGTCTCATATTTTCTCCATCTCATTCATATCAGTAGAACAATACTATTCAACAGCACTACAAACTACAGCCTCCAAGAGTGGAATCAACACCTCTATGAAATCAAAAGGCACTAACTTTGATGTCAAAATGATCGCAGTTTTATTTATAATCTTTTTTTTTATATATTTATTTTTGTATTTTTTTAAGTAGTAGCTCAAATGCATCTCCAGTTGTCCTTGTCTCCTGTGAAACTGAATAGTTTTGGATTTTTCATATCAATACATGACAATGCTGTCATCTTGTGGTCTGTTATATTGTAACAGGCATTTTCCTATAGCAGACATTTATCAAAGCATCTGACATTTGAAAGACCAAGCAGTTCATTGATTAGGTGAAAAACTAACTTGGTGTCGACTAACACTCATACGATTTAGTCCACTCATCGATGAATTGATTAAACGGACAGATCTGTAAGGTTCCTCCACAAAGAATCACACAACAACACTTCCATTCTTATGTTTAGCAGAGATGTCCTTCAAGGAAATAAATGCAGCATGAAAATGACTATAAGGCTAAAACTATCAACCACCAGCCCTACACTTTTCCATATTTAATAAATGAACAGATGTCACATCAATAGGCAACTGAATAATACCAAGTCACAGAGAAAAAGCGACAGAAAATGCGTAAGGCCGAACAAACATCGTATCATGCATACACGCTCACGTACCCAACACACACAGTGAACAGAATGGAACGCGCAACAGATTTAATTGGCTGCACGGAATGACCGACAGACTCTTAAACGCAGTTGAAAGTTCATGAACAGGCATCGGCTGGCACGGCGGCCATCACAACGAACACAAAAACACAACACTGCAAAGACAAATCATCTGCACTTACTGCTGGTAGTCGATTCATCTTCACTCGTGCATTGATCTCTGGGTGCAGGTGAACCGTGCCTCCTGCAGGCTGCTGCCTCGGCCTTTACGTCAGTTATGTCCCGAGCTGGACGTCCTTCGCACCTGTATTCAAGCGTTTTCACGTTGAGCATGTCCGCATCACGGTATCATACATTCAACAGTTATTTCATTTGTTTGCGTCACCAAAACTTATAGTTTATTTTAGCATGATCGTTATCTAATAATCTTATTTTCAATCAATGCTATATAGCCTTCAATATTATGTTTGACTTGTCATACCAGGAGAAGCACAGGTGTTACTGAATGAACGGTGATCAGGGTCTTTGGGTGTGCTGTGCGTCACACCAACAGGTGTCACTAAAAGCCAACAGGATCCGGAGAGGTGCTGGAACTGATGCCAGACCAGTAGATAAATGATTGCTGGGTGTCAGACAATGATCAACAAGCATAAAGCTGTTGTGCAATGGGTTGAAAGCACAAGACAAGACAGTGGGCTGCTGCATCTCTCCCACAGCAGCTTCTATTTTCACCTCAGACTTGGCCTGAGGGACACTCACACAGACATGCGGAGAACAACATGTGCAGCCAGTCGATTTGAACACACGATGTTCCCGCATGTGAGACAATACCAACCATCACTGTCAAATATTAACACATCATGTCACACAATACAGTTAAATCAATGTACCACTGTATTGGATAAATGTTGTAAAAAATGAGAATGCTTCAATTTATGTTTTCACTGGACAAACACCAGACATTTAATTTTAAAAAGTGACCATTTTGACATGTCACAGCTGGCAACACACAGGTGGACATAATAACATGACGTACTAGTACTTAAACAGATCATTGTTAATATACAACTGTGCTTCTCCTGCTGTGACAAGTCAAACATATGTTGAAGGAAAACAAGACTGATGGAGATAGATGATGGTGCATTTTGTCCCATTTCTCTTCCAGCAACGATCTTGGACCCAAAGAGATGTTCTTGTCTCAAGACTGAACTAGCTGGAATTCTGTATAACATATCACCAGTTATGCAATCTGCTTCTCAAGAACTCAAAGCAACACAATCATAAACCAAAAGAAGTCAACTGGAAAATGAAAGGCCGATTGTGTTTATTGTAGTTTGATGGAGTGTATAACACCGTGAGGTGGTGTCTGAATACAGCTTCTCAACTGAAACAACGAATACAATTTCATATTTAAACCACACATTTCACTCGAGGCCTATTTGGCATTCATAGTATGTGAAGCAGGTTATGCAGCTCTAATCTGCTGCCACAAGCTCATTTGTTTGTGGTTCCGCTGCATTATTGAAGGCATTGATAATAACCAACAAAACAATCTCAGTGCGTATTCAGTCTAAATGGCCATGTCATGTCAAGTTATTAATCTTAGAGCGGTTTGTTTCATTAAATACTGAGTGGATTATTGACATATGTGCTCTCTGTTCCGAGCTTCGGCCATGACTCGATGTGAGCAGCAGAGGGAGCCCTTTCAAATGGTTCATTTCTAGGCCGGGGTCGTGATTACCAGTCATTTCTCAGCACCACGGTGTACTGTGCCTTTCACGAGGTGCTGACTCACTACTTTCTGCTGGGGAAAGGACATGCAGGGCAGGCTTTGACCGACATGCCTCATGAGCACGCACACGCTGTCTGGGAGACACCGAGACTGTTAATCACCAAGTGCAACAGGAAAATTAAACTTATGCATTTTGTTATGGACTGGTACAACAAAGTTATATACTTTGAGTTTCATGTAGAGAATATTGATTTGAAGCGTTAAGGGGAAGACCAACGAAAGCCTGTTTACTTGAATACACCTCTGGTGGAATAGACAGATCACAGCCATAGATCCACTACCTGCCTACATATAGTATGAACCACCTTCACACCTCTCACAAAAACCCTGATTCAAACAGAAAAAACAGACACGTGTGCTTTTTATTTCAATTTATTTATCTTTAAAGAACCAATACGAATTGGGGATATTTTCAAAATGGGTACAATGATAAAAAACGGACCATTTTCATTCTTCTCCACCTTGTCTTTCAGGTTGAATCTTAGGCTCTGTGTGTGGGTTTAAATATCTATACTCAGGGAAGTCCTATTGTAGCCCTGTTAAGGAGAATGAATGAAAGCCAGAGAAGTACCTTCTGTAGGAGTTGCTGCGTGTTTTCCTGTTTAACTGCCTGGATGAGGTGGTCTGAAGTGCGTGTGTGTAGGATGCTCAGCAAGGTTTGGTGGGCTTATCTGAGGTGGACTGATTATTGCACTCAAAGATAAAAAACAAAAACAAGATGGCTCTCGATGGATAAAAAAAACAAAAAAACAACAAAAGTATTGGATAACAAAGTGTCCTTGCCCCTGCCAAACACATAACTGCCACACGTCATATCTTGTGAATACATATTTCAGACATATTCAAACAGAGTGAACCCCTAAACCGAAAGTGACTTGAAGCAAGTGACGGGTCAAAATAAAAACATGACTGCATTTTCAGGTGAACCTTTGAAGTTTTTGTGCAAAAAATAAAAACACCCAAATACCAAAATGGACAGTCACAATGTGTTCAAAGAGTTAAAAATGTTTTTTTAAAGAGGTACATCATTATGGCCCAATCATGATGTCAATTACCGTGGAAATGAAAATCAGTTTATCATTTAACGTTACATATTTCCATCGCCTTTTTGTTTGCGTCAAAATAAAAATTCACAAAATGTTATCCCATGATCACAACTGAAACGAGAAAAGAAACCGGATGGACTCAAGTTGAAAAGATTCTGGCCCGCGGTTGAACAGTATAACCGGGAGGCAGGCCTGTCTGTGTGCTTTGACCTTCCATTCATCGGTTCGGCTGGTGGATCCCCAGATCTGGATTCATTCACTAGCTCTCTGATCAATTAACCATGACTCAGTGTTGACAAATCATCACAATAATTACTGATAGCACTCTTTTTTTTTTTTTTTAATTCATTTTTTTTTTCTCCCCCCTTGTTGGAAGATGCCCCACAAGATGTGCATTAGAAAGATGCACAGACAGGCCGCCTACTGCACACAGCAGTTGTGGCTGTTGGTATCCTTGAACTTCAGACGCATTTTGGGTCTGTATTTCTCGAGGTAAAGAAGCTGTTTGGAGTTGAAGGCTCCACGTCTCTTCCTATGAAAAGCAGAGGAGAAATGGAGGGGAAGATTAATATAATACGCACATAATTAAGCAAAGAGCACACCATAGCAAGCATTACTGTAGTGATATACAGTCCACCTTAACTTTTGCAAATACCTCAGACAATACTTTGCACGTCCCTTCGCAAAATTGTTCCGCTTCTCATTTTTTTTTAAATGGCCTCTGCATTTAACCCGTTCTAAGAAAGCATCTAACCCAGGGACATACGGTCAGAAAGGAGCCGCCAACAATGTGGTTAAAGAACATTGTTCATTCACTTCATGCCGGAGAGTTAGTCTGTTAAATATGCATTTGGCAGCCTGGTAGTGGATTTGGTAGATGGGAGCGGTAACTTCCTGGAGTCTGAGCACAGCCGTAAGGCGAATGCTGTAAGTGTTGAACTATTCGTTGTTTCCTGCTGTTGTGCCAAACTCAAGAAATACCGCTCCCTGGTATTTACCATCGATGGACAAATGCCAAAACACAAAGGTTATCGGCATACCAAAGAAGCCAAAATGCATAGCCGATTTACCTGAATGACAACTTTGAATCACAGTTTGGCCAATAACAATAAGATTATTATTATTATCTTTATTAAAGTAGAAAAGTAGGGAGGGTACTTACTGCCTTATGAACTGCACAGCCTCCTCATACTTCATCCCAGTCTCAATGAGGGCTAAGGCCACCAGGACTGGAGCTCTGAGAGGTGAAGAAATCCAGTGGACCGGTTCAAGGAGACAGCGAGAGAATCAAAGAAGGAGAACAGAAGATTAAATGCCAAGGTTCACATGGTTCCATAGTAATATGGTGGACGGGAAGGGAGGGGAGGGGGGGGGGGGGGTAAACCTGGGAAACAGGCCTGGGAAATCAACAGGGGTGCATATGTTCACCATTGCCCTGCTGGGGCCCGGTGCTCACACACACACACACACACACACGCACACAAAAAAACCGGTGATAAGTTACAGTAAGATAACCTTCTCCTTTCTCACCAGATGAGAGAAAAAAATAAATATAAAGAACGATTTTCTAGACTACTTGGAGAGTCAAATCTCAGTGCTGACAGAGCATTTCCTCCAGTGGCTGTTCTCTCACACAACATTCACAAAGGACAGCGTGTGAGAAAGGAGGGATCGGACGAAACCGGGAAGAAGAAAGTGTGCGATTGAGAGGAACAAGGGATGAGAATATTGTCAAAGAAAGGAACAACAACAAGGACCGCTGCTGCTGCCTCCCACACTCAAGACCCTGAAGAGAAGGCCGGCGTAAAGCAGATCAGACTGCTGTAAACGGGCCAGGGAAGGAGAGGAATTCAGAAAATAGCAGTCTAACCAATACTGCTAATTATACAACCTCTGGAATGCTACAGCAATGCAAAATGCTGGAGGCCATTTGAGAACTGATTGGCTTATTTTGCGTTTGTGGTGAGGAAGGACATTTTAACACTGTTCTCCCACGTCACGGGCTCCTGCCCGCTTTGTTTTCACACTTGTGTTGTTATTCTGCATAACCCGCCTGTAACTCACTGTGAATACGACAGCCTGCGCAGCCTCAGTTCACATGCAAATGTAATTGCCTTTTCTTTTCATGTCTGCAGAAGCAACCGAGTCCTGTCACTTATGATAATTTAACCATCCGATTTGTCCATTTACGCCCAGTTCACACTACTTTAGCCCAGATTTTTTCATTCCAGATATCTAGCGTGCCAAATGTCTGGATCGGTCAGGGAGCTACAGCCAATGAGCACCGGACACCGGTTGAGGAGAAACCTGTCGGAGCGACCGCCACGCCTACAGCCGACCCGTGTGTGCCATGTGGACGGACCAAAGTTGTTGTTGTTGTTGTTGTAGCACCTAATGTGTCGAAAGTTTGCATGAGAACTTTGAAAGCCGTGGAGTGTGAATTTGGCTTCACGGAGCACGAGCAGGAAGAGAGGACACCCTTTCACGATACTGAATTAATCACCAGTTACTGATGTTGGAGCAGACCGTTAACGTTAAAAAGTCGCGCATACGACAATCCGCGCTGCCTCTTGCGTTATCGTCACATCTCTCCACAAATGGATGCGGCTTGCCACTCACCGTCCAAGTCCTGCTACACAGTGCACACCGATGCAGCAGCCGGGTTCCTCTCGGAATTTGGTGTTGAGCAGATTGAGCCAGTCGTCCACGATCTGGGTGGGAGGAGGGGCGCCATCATCAAAGGGCCAGTCCTAGAAAAGACCAAAGAAGAAGAGTGTCAGTGTAGGAGTGAAACATATAATAAAGGCTGCCACAAGTGTGTGTGAACTCTTACCAGGACCTGAATCCCCTCCTTCTCCACTGGAGTCTTATCATAAGTGGCATCACAAACTCTCACCAGTGTGTTCACGTCACACTTCTTCAGCTCCTGGTAAGACATAAAGAGAGAACGTTTAGACACGGGACTTGCAAACGAACGCACACGGACACCAGGCGTGGTGGGATGCGGGCGTACCTCGGTGAACTTGTTGAGCGTGGCATTGGTGGGGTTGTGGGTGATGACGAACCTCATGCACTCGTAGGCAATCTCGACTGCAGCGGGGCGGTTCATGTTGGCGAGACGGCTTAAAAAACAATTACAATACAATACTCTTACAAAACGAAACGCAACTTTTTGGCTCAGAAGTCAGCTAAGAGATTCATGTGTTCAGAAACGGGTAGAATAAATAAAAATGACAACACGTGGTGACGGATGGGTTCAGGAGGACAACAGCTGTTCAAGTATGTGAGGATGTACACAGAAAAGGGAACCGATCAACTCGTCCACAGTACTCCGGGATGTAAAAAAATGAATTTATACAAAACCCAAAAACGTAAAAGAATAAAAAGAAAAAGAAAAAAGAAAAGATGGAGAGACTATCCAGGAGTCATCCAATCAGTTTACCCCATTCAGGAGAGCTGTTTGTGATTGGCTGTTCAAGAAGAAAGCGGCGAGCAAAGACTTGTCGTATTGGTGGGGACAAGGCGGAGCAGTCGGGGCCAAGGACTACGCAGGATCCCAGGGAGAGGGGGGGGCCGTTGGTTGATGAGTCAGCAGTTCCTAGTGTGCCAGCTTGTCAGGGCGGTTTCCGGGTAGCGTAGTCCCTCGGGGGGCGGCCGATTCACTTCTCCACGCAGGTGAGGTGCTGTGCCTGGCAGAATTCTCCACTCACACACGCCATATAGGTACGGCTCAAGTCAACACAGAAACCCTGCGGAGAGAGGAGGAGAGTGAGGTCACACGATGGTAATGACATCACACACACACCGACAGTGACTGACCTGCGTCTTCTTTTTGGTGTTCATAAAAGTGTGAAAAGGCCTCGTTATATTAACGCTCTGGGGGATGTTTTACTGTCAATAATTGGACAGGCTTATTAAAGGGCTTATTAAAATCCTTCGACAGCCACGGAGCATTCGATTCATCCATTGCTGTCGGGATGTAATGAGAATTTCAACAGAAATATCAAAGAATGTCTCTGAAGATGATTAGCAACTGAAACAACCTGTAGCATGTTCATACCTGTGGTCACAACGGGAGAAGACCGTCGCATCTTAAGAGTCTAATTAGACTTCTGTGCTTCTTAAATGTCAGCCTTCTGCACATGCCATTTTAAATTGTATGATTGTACCTTCCAGCCATAGTTATACATAATTTATGCGTGCCATAGTGACGCCGGCACGAGGTGCGTGCGCCTAATAATTGTTGTCATCACTCGGGTATAGAGACTTGCATAAACAAAACTTTATGCATCGGCTGTAAACAAAGTACACCGTGGGATTACATAACTCTTTTATTCTACCACCTGGAAACTAATAATATGCTCAGCGTGACGCACTTAAAAGGGGGTGTCCAACACAACAGGTAATGTCTGGTCTGTAACCAGCCAGAGTGCAGTCAGTCAAACTGTGCCAAGTCCTTGACAGTCTAAACCCAGCCGCCACAAACTGGCTGGAACTGTCTCAGAGCAACGCAGGAGGGAGGTAGGAAGAGGAGAAGGGGGGGGGGGGGGGGGGGGGGGGGGGGTGGTATGTGTACACACACACACACACACTGGTGGGCGGGCAGCAGAGAGAAAGGGCTTGGACTTCAGCACCGTGTCACAGGCGGCAGTCACAAGGTGAGGATTGCCGGGTGGGCAAAGCTTCAAACAAGCAGTACGGTCCCACGCTCCCTCATTTCACCTACTTGAGACCGACACAAGACTCTGTGCTCTTCCTGACTCTTTCATTCCTATCTCACTCAGTGAGAATTTACTCAGGATATTAAACTGAACCGTATATACCCCAGTGCCACTTGTCCTCTCAGCTAACGAACAACCACAGAGCCACTGTCAAGAGGAAGTATCAATTATAATCATTTATTTCCTCCCTTCCGTCTTTTATACTTGGCAACATCCACAAGGGCACTCGAAACAGCCTTGATTTTACTTTTTTTGTTCTTGCTTGATGGCCGAGATCCTCCGTGACTCCTTTAATTACCAACTGAGCAGTTCTAAACACAATGTGGCATTGCTGCATGCAGACAAGTGAAACTTGGAATAAAAAGAGTAACCAGACTTTAAAAGCTTCTAATCTTCTAGAAAAGGGGAAAAGGACAGACACGGGGCTAGAGGGGGCAGTAAACATGTGCTTTCACCTGTGAAGCCTGAATGTGGAAAGGAGAGCAGCCTGAAACACTGACGAACGCTCAGACACCACAATGACAGCTTATGCTAAAAGATGAAAAGGAGCTGGTTTGTGGAGGGTTGCCCAGATGCACAACGTGACTTCATACAGTCAATAGCAGCGTTACCAAGAGCAAAATACTGTTCATACTAGAGCATGGACTGAAGCACTTCTGGGCTAGATGGGAAGCAACACGATTGTTTCTTTATTGGACGCCATTCTGTCATGATCAAGTCCAACATGCCGCCACTGCACCGATCTGATAAGAGACCGCAGGAACAACCCGAGTGAGCTTATCAATGGGGAAGTGAGTACACTGTGGCAACATCACGCCGGCGCTGCTGGGAACACATGCAAATCACTAAGCCATTTGCAAACTGGTTCTGCAGTTACACAGCACACAGATGCAGGAAGAACAAACACAAACACATGCAGAGACACCCCAAACATGTTTAACCACACAGGAAGCAAGAAGCAGAATACACCAAAGCCTCAATCACACCGAGTGTCATTACGTTACCGCTTTAACACTAAACAGTCGTGTTGCAAAGTACACCGATACCAGAAAAGGTATCGCAATACCCAGTTGCTAAAAAAGCATTTCCGTTTGTACTTTAAGAATGTGTGAGCCGTAGCGCTCTGCTCTAAAGGGATGGCGTCGAGATTGGGATCGAGCTGTTTGAATTTTGCTGCAAGCGGCAAAAAAATAACCTCCATGGATTTAGCTCGGGCTAACCAGAAGGACGGAGTCCACAAATGGAGTTAAAAAGAATAAAAAAAAGGGGGCCCATGAACCGCTCGCACGGTATCAGCAGATAAACGAGGAAAATACTAGACGTACCGATAAAATTAGAGTCTCCCTCTTTTCTGTATGTGTCCGAGCATCTCCCGTCATTATGGCAAACACATTATCCACCAAAGAAGCGATGTTTAAGTATTATTTCACCGCATTTCGCAGTAACGTGAAATAAACGGAAAGGAAAAGCAGGTCAGGCAGTAGAGCGTGGCGTTCTGCACAAACACCATATTTAGGCACGGTATCGTAATGCAGTCATCATTTTGATATCGTGTCAAGACTAACCAACGGTCCATAACTCGAAGATGGTCCGTTTACTGTAACAGAAGCTTCAGAAATCCCGCAGACAGAAGCTGGAAGCTCAAACTACAAAACATTTGGCATTTTTTGCTTTAAAAATGACCTAAAAAATGCCATTATTCATCTAATCATTTCAGCTCCACCTCTCCCAGAAATCTCCTCCAGCGACTAAAGAGAGAGAAGAGAAGGAGAGAGGATGGGAAGTGGGAGAGAGCAGGGCGTAGCAGTACTAGCTGATAAGGACCGCTGCGTCTCAGAACAGAACAGGACACACAAACTTAAACCGGCGATAAAGTCGCAAAAGAATGGCAATCGGGGCATGGGTGTCCTGAAACTGCCAACTCATTATTTAGTGGATAATTCATCAGCATGTCTGGCAAAGTATAGAGCGATCTGAAAACATGTATTTGATTGAAGTGTGGTTCGAGTGTAAGAGACGAGGCAGCTGTTCATTTATCGTGATTTACAGGAGCAGATTACACGATTGAATATGTTCCGTTAACAAAGATCACGATATCTGAAACAGATCGGAAACACTGCCTGTGGAAGTTGTTATGTTATCACAGCTAAAGTGCACGGAGACAACTACAGTGGGAGTCCTAATTGAAAGCCGTCCACATCGTTAAAGACTTTACTGCCATGGGACTCCGTAATTATAGCGCTCGGGCCGTGGGCAGCTCTTGCCGACACCCGATAGCCGTCAGGTGGCCGATCCTCATCACTGGCGCACCACCACAGATATGTTCATAAACTATGTAACACTGTGTACAGTCACAAGCCGGCTGCGGGCGGTACATTTTCCACAAGGGCGGGGGGGTTCCAAAATTAGAATTCACACAAACCCAAACGTGGAGTATACAGACTGGAAGTTGCAAAACTAAGAGGTTTACACAAAATGTGGTGCTTTGGGTCAGTCCTCGTCCCCTCGCAATGTCAGTATTACACGTAACCCTGTCTGGTGGTCTGAGGTTGTGCTCCGAGTCTCGCTGGTGTTTTGTCTGGAGCCAGACTGAGCGTGACGAGACTGTGCTGCCTTGAAGCAGCTGTTTCTCTGCTGTGTGAGAAGCAGGAGGGGGGGGGGGGGGGGGGCATCATCCATGTCAAAACATCACACACGCCTTCATGAACTCAAACACACACACGTGCAAAAAAACAAGACAATCGCGACCAAAACTCGAGAGATGTCGTCAATCAGGGAAACGGAAATGAGGCCATAAGTCACGGGGACACGTCTTCATTCCTGTGGCCTCTATGAATACCAAACAGAAGATAACGGATATGTCAAGGAGGACGGGGACAAAAGGAAGCGGAACATGAAGGAAGCTGCTAAGAAATCATCAAGTGGACATAACAATGGCTACGCTAAAATTAAAACAAGTTAAAAAAAAAAAGTTAAGAAGTCAAGAGTGAAGAAGTTGGCAGTGACTGTGGCTGAGATAAAAACAGAGGATCACACCTGCCTAACGGACCAGCTGGGTCCACGCAGTGACGTCAATGCTGTCGATAGGCTGGGTGGGTGGATGGATCTCACCTCCTATTGGAGCTGTGCTCAACTTCACTGTGTTCTCACACCGGCAGAAAGATGAAGAAACCAGTATTCTTTGGTACGTTTGGCCGAGTGTGAAAGTTGGTGTCAAACTTGGGTGTGGGCAAGACGGGCAACGGACCGGGTGCCTCTGCACGTTGCAAGAATGATAGATTGAATGTTATTATGTATCATTTCCAAAAAAAGACAGGCACTCCGCTGCCGCTCGGGACAGCAGTATCAGCTGTAAGCTTGTGTAGGACAGCAAATCTTCAGCAGTGTATCTCAAACCGGTTTTGGTTTAAACTCTAGTATTTGGATCTGAGAAGTCTGAAAATGTAACAATAAAAGTCTCTAGTGGGCCACAAGGTAAGTGAATCGACTTCATGCTCAATAAAGACAAAGGCTATGGCCTCTGGGACACGGTGTGCGCCTGAAGGGGCCCGTCAGTGTGGGGTATGCCGACAGGTCACCACACCATTCAGCAAACACAAAAATAAAGTAGCACAGCGCAGCCCTCCCTCACTATCAGACATGCTTGAAAACACAAACAGGCAGGCAAGCAAGAAAGCGCACACACATTAAACTACAATCAGCTATACTGGTTAAGCTTCTAATACTTTTTCTGAGCCTCACCAGTTTATCCAGTATAACAACCAAGACTGCGATCTGCAGGCAGGCCGGGTTTCTGAGAATACAGTTTTGGTGCGGGGAAGAGGTGATCCAAATCCACACAAAACAGTCACCTATCATGAGGGTAGGGACAAGGATATGAGTGTGTATCTAATTTATCCATTTATTAAGGGTGGGGGAAAAAATAAATAAAAAAAAATAAAAAATAAAAAAACTATGAATGTAAAAATCAAGATTATTATCTTCTAAGATCAATTAAAAACTTTGAAAAATCTATTTTTTTTAGTAGCTTTTTTCCCCACAAAAGAACTAAGATATTGACACCCATGGATAGTACACACTAGGGCTGTCATATATTACACACACACATTTGTGCAAGTTTAGGACGTGTTAACTTTAGCCTTTGTGTTTACATTATTTCAATCAGTCAATTATAACTTTCTCAAATATAAAAACTAGGAATGCAAAAACATTGGATTTTTGAAGATATTCAGATATCTTCCAGCTCATTTTGACAGATTGCCGATGCACACACAAGTTTCTGTTGTAGGCGTGTTGTAGGTTACCCTTCAGGTTAGGCTACCTTACATGTAAAACATGCCCCATGCATGTTCAGGTAACGTGCTCAAACAACACAGAAATATGTATCCTACTTTCACACGGTGTTCATCTCTCGCCGATATTCCTACCCGTTTATCTGCGAACACCGATGACATGCTGACATCATCAAATGTACTCTGTTTTCAGGCCAGTATTTAGATTTTGACTCAAATAATTAAGGTGAGCTGCCCTTTGGACCCAGCCACTTAATCACAGCCTCATGATTGAGACATGATTCATAACTGGTCTCGTATGTTAAGCTGTGCCAAGACAGAACCATGCAGTCTGACTCAGGCTTGTGGTTGTCTCAGTGTGAAAATACAATTACCCCGTGTTTTGTTTTTTTCACAGGGTGATAAACAGGGTCCCTATTTTTGGTAGTAGTACTTCCAAAAAAAGTACACAAAAGGAAACAGGACGAGAAGTCCTCAAGGTGTAAAACCTAGTCCAGAATCCAAGTGTGGAAATACCTTTAAAAAGCCAAAAGGTTTGGTGTCAGATTCCAACAGTTACTCTTATTTTGTTGACAAAATGACAAACAAGATGGCAACAAGAGTATATACACCTTTATGAAGACATCTCTCATGTTGAAGCCTGTGTGTGGGTGGACTGTATTCAATCTAAGTCTAGACACAGGTCGGTGGTGCACAAAGACCCTCCATGAAAGAAACACTTCACCTGATGCATAAGAATCCTCAAGGCTGCCTACGAGTTGGACTTCCCCAGCCGCGGCAGACCTCTTGAAGGGTTCATAGAGTCACCTCCTCTCCCCTTAGCTCACGCGTCTCTACAACCATCGAAGCGCTTTCACACCATGTCATTCACCCAGTCATACGCTGATGGCAGCCGCTACCATGCAAGGTGCCACCTGCCCATCAGGACTATTCCTACCCGTTCATAGGCGGAAGCAATTTAGGTTTTTTTTAATTGAATGTACGAACATGCAATCACAGAGGGAGACCGAGTTCATTCTCCATGCAGGTAGACATTACTCCGCTATATCTTTACACAGCAAATAGTTGTTTGCTGCTATATTAATGATCAGAATGTTAAAAACAGCTCCTTTAAAAACAAAATTTAATAAAAATAAAAAAAGGAGAGTGAAAGGTACTAAGGGCTTAGCACTAGTGTGCCCACTGACACAACAGCTATTATTTTGGAAACACTTTTGCAACATTCCATCTGCAAACAAGTCATCTACGTCTTGTACAAAGACTCGTTCTGTGGTTTGTCAGAACAGAGATGGCAAAAACAAGATGCAGGCCGTGATGTGCACTTCTCCTTCTTGATTAGATCCACTTATCTCTTGATGTAGTCGCCGTCTACAGTCGCCCAGTAAGTTTTGTTATGCACCGTAGCAGTGTACACACATCATCTTTGCTGCGTTATTGGCTTTTCATGCTTGTGTACTGTACCACGTCTTTTATCGTTCATTTGTGGTCCATGCTTCTGTACGAATTAAGAAAAACGAATTGGTTTACTGGAGAACGTAAACAAGTTTACAATGACAAAGATTACGATGGCAGTTGTTTTGTTGCCCATCTAAAATGTTGCTAAATGGACATCCTCATTCGGTCTCCTTCAGTGCAACAGGTTACCTCGTTCTGCTCCCTGAGGACAGGGAGCTAATCTTCCCACAGAGTACTTCTTGTTCTAGCTCCTTGTGTCCATGTGGACTGGTGAGAGAATATGCAACCCGCCCCCCCGTATTTATATGAACGGACAGACACTCCCCGCGCACGTCCTTGCACACACGGCAAAGCCCACTTATCACTCCGCTTTGCAGCCTCTGAGTGAGCGCAGATAAACAGTGTGACGATCAAAGGCCTCTGATAGCGCTTAGGAGGAGGGGGGCGAGGCAAGGACTGATCCGTCTCTGGAAAGGACTGAAAGAGAACAGGGCTTAGTACCTTAGAAATGGGAATGAAAAGACGAAAACATATCCAAACAAAGGCTCGGCCTGTTCTCGCCGTGGCACTTTTAAATCACACTTTTCACTAAATTAAAAACACCTGCGCAATGAACACTCATGACAATAAGCCAATAACTTAAAGAGACAAAAAGACACATTTGCACTGCAATATGGGGGGGGGGGGGTCATCGATTTCATGCTATGCCTACAGAATACATCTAGTAGGAAACAGTTACAATAAAGATTACATATTACATCATAAACTATATTGGGACATCCCGAGAGCCAAAACGATTGCAACATTAACCTGTTTGAGCCTCCGTCGATTGAACATTTCCCCAATGTGTTAATGGCTCACTAAAGGACTCTTGAAACGGATATGATGTTGCAATAAAGTTCAATGTAACATTTCACCAGCCTACACGTGTTTGAAATGACCAGCAATACTTTTACCAATGTGTTTTAATTTGCTACTATCATGTCTATTCATTGGCATCACTTGTTTTTGAAAACACAGCTGCATCCTCCCCAAATAGAAGTTTTTCATATTCTATATAAATTTGCATCTGGAATATGGGTCAAGGGACTATATTCAGCCATCTCTGAGCTCCTTTGATAAGTCATAATCTCATGTCACAATCCTCAAATCGGCTGCAGGATGACATCTCCCAGCCTCGACGGACACGCTCGTCACAGCAGCGAGCCAAAACCTCTGCCTCTCTGCAAACACATCGAGGCACGGATAGCAATACTGAGGCTACAGCCGCAGTAATGCCTTTTAAACAGGCTTTTAAAACAAAAGTGATCTACGTCCACACGGGCATTCCAGCACCTTTTTGGACATGATTTCCAGCCATACTTTACATATGGTGCAAACAGGAAGTAGATTAGTTGCTGAGTATTATTGTACCCTTTAATAATAAAAGGTCCCACTTGATACTTAAGATCTTCCTCTATATGCTCAAACGGCCAAAAAAAATAAGTTTTATTTTTCAAACTTACAAGGCTGCCTATAGGTCTCTCTCACAAATTTGCTTCATAATGAACACTTACAAATGAAAGTTTTACGAGATTATGGGTCAAGAAATTTGGCCAACACACGTTTCTCACTCGTTCCCCTCGGTTTTGTCGTCTGTACACTTGTAGCTCTGCCGGAGGCTGGAAGTCCCTGTCGCACTGCAGAGCATTTATGCATTTGTTCGTTTACAGTTTTTGTGAACACAGCAGTTGTGAAAAACAAAATACGCAACGATAAGAAATGGAAATTCCTCCGTTTTGAGTCCATCGCCCTCCTCAAACCGTTACTTCTGGTAATACCGCTGGACACGCCATCCTCTGCGTGTCGGCAGCAGTAGAATTATAAAATGCAGAATTTAACTGCACAACAGCTGCTAGTACAGACAACACGGTCAGCAACTCTCGTAATCCGTCATCCATGTTGAATTAATCGATAATCATGGCTGTTGTCTGTTTTCTTTTGGCGGCACGACGAATCGGGGAAGGACACATCGTAATTGCTAAGACCTAAGTACCGCACCGATAAGCAGTATCGATAAGAGTACTAGTACGGAGATCTACCCGACTCAACGTCGGACACAATCACTATGACTGAAATCATAGTAATTTTGTAATGTGAAATAGGTTTCAGGCCCACCCTCGGCAACAGACAGGAGAATGTCTGCAGAGCCCCACTGTGACATCAAGTCTTCTGACATTTGGAAACTAAGTTGGCTTTCTGACAGCAGCATCAGGGGATGCCTGTTGCTATACCAACAATTATCTCAGCTTTAGCAACAAGTGCTCCTGTTGGGAGTTTTGGTTTCCCTCGTGAATAGATCAGAGAAGAGCAATGGCGCACTTTTAAATCATTTGCAGAGCTAAAGCTGAAAATGCAGTGTGCAATATGCAACGCTGAAGAGGGTCAGAGCAGAGTTATGGCTGCTCATAGAAACTCAGAAATACAACTTCCTCACCAAAGATATCAAATATATAGGCCCTCCCTGTGATCTTGAATCAGCTCAAATAGTACAAACTCCCATCTTTTTCATATGAGTTTGGAGGTCATGTTTTGAGAGGTAGTTGCAGTTCATGCATTTAATAAGCTGCTTAAGGAGAGATGGAGAAAAAGCCACGCTCCTGTGAGAAGCTAAACAGTGCCTTGGCAATAGCAAAACACAGCAAGCCAGTCTATGTGCAATAACACGGCATGTTCTAGACAATAGTTGCTTAAAACTAGAACATTTTCTGGATCAGTGAAGGTGAGCAGCTACATGCGCCTACGAACAGCTCTAATAACAACAACAACACTTTACCGTGGCATGTTTTGGCAAAGGTTCGTGTTTTCGACAAGGTAACTGGAAACACAATTAACAAAAGGAGGATCCTATTCCTACCTGTTGCTATCGTGTCAGTAGGCAGCCTTGCAGCAGCATCTAGAAGAGTTGTCAACCCGTCAGATACTGCCAGTACTACAGAGTCTTTGCTTTATCCCAGCGCTGTGGCAACAACTGTAAACGAACGCTGTGCCGACCGGGACACGAAGGTGCCCATGGCTACCAGTGCATAATTATATATGGCTTTTCACTTAAGAGCAAAAAAGTGTGTGGATCTAATCCTAGCTTTCCACTTTCACCCGATTTCAACACAACAAAACTGCTCCAGGAGCCAGAGATCTTAGCAAGCTAACACATAGTTAAAAACCAAAAGCCTGTGTTCCTTTCTCCCCACAGCACAGACGCCATAGCTAGATTTTAAAATTGGCCAAATCTGTTAAGCCAGTCACTGTGGAACAGACCTCTTCAACCCTACCTTTCAACACTCGCAGCCACCCTGTGGCTCGATGGGCCGGCTGCCAACGTGCTACAACATAGGTGTTCTTCTCCCCCAGTAACCTCCTCAGTAAGTTGGTGTCACGTTACTGTACACTGGGCTCGCCTTTCTCTGTTACGGTAACCAAGGCTGAGAACTTCCCCACTTGTCACATTGCCTTTTTTTTTTAATGCCGTCTATAGACAGAGGAACCACCCGTCTGTTGGTGTAAAATCTCATG
Organism: Melanostigma gelatinosum; assembly: GCF_949748355.1. Taxonomy (NCBI): domain Eukaryota; kingdom Metazoa; phylum Chordata; class Actinopteri; order Perciformes; family Zoarcidae; genus Melanostigma; species Melanostigma gelatinosum. Next base: position 15,921,211 of record NC_136650.1, on the reverse strand, counting down.
CAGCTAGTTCTAGGTGTACTACAACACACTCCAATCTTATACCAAATGTCTTGTATGCAAAAGGAGGCAATGCAAAATGGACAAGTGTTTCGCCCCGAGTCCAACAACAGTGCAGCAAAATGAAGGCCAGGATTAACCTTTAAATTCATAGTTTAAAAAACACAAAAATAAGGTAATGCGAGTCGAAGTGCGGTGTCTCAGGGATGAGGGCTTCCTACTATATACGGCCTGCGTGTAGCTGCAGGCTGTACTGTAAGTGGACTGAGAGGAGCTATGCTATTTCCACATTGGGGCTGTCAATTAGCTATAACATAAAGCAGGTCACCAGTACAAGTGCCCTACTGCCACAATAAAATGTGAATAGAGCATAAAGACTCACTATTGTGTAAGATATGTGGAATCCGTGCCTATTTCTTTGTTGCTCGCATTACATAAAGTGGTTCAATCATGTGATTTGCATACAAATATAATAACAGGAATATCTTGCTTCTTCTACTGTACATTGCCCTCGAGTCCGTTTTGATTGCATTCAACATCTCATATCGTCGCTGTAGGAAAATTGGATCACCTTGCAGTGACTCATGAGCAGGAATGTAATTTGCTTACCTGTTACACCGGTTACTCATTGACTCATACACCCATGTCGGTAAGAGTGTTCAGAGGTTATTCATTTGTATTCGCTACTCACTGGCATTTATTACAGAGAGGAGACTGAAACCATAGGAAGGTCATAAATTGAAAACTGAGAGGCATGGGAATATGCTGGGCCTTTCGTGTCACAGCTGCTCGAGTCAACTTCCTCCACATGGTGCATTTCCTCATTTCACTTCTACCAACACGGCTAAATGGTTGGGTGCTTTCCGTTTTTAAGAAAAACAGACAAAGGCTAAATCATAGACACATAACTTCGGTGCTAGCTACATTTGTAGCATGAAAGGCTGACACATTTAGTGAGACAAACCGGCTAATTAACAATTAAAGAAAGAGAGACGGCACAAACGGTCACACACGATACCATAACAGCAGACAGGACATATCGGGGGGGGGGGGGGGGTGTCGACCAAGTCGTTTGGTTTATTAAGATGTTAGCTTGGCATGTGGCTTCAAAATAAATGGGTCCAGCATGCTCTCTGGGTCAAGATCTGTCACAAAGGGCGGAAGGCAGTTCGCTTCAGTCGCCATCTATATACCCCTAGCCGAGCTTCTCTCAACTAACGTCACCGACGTCTGTCGAGTCCACCGCTAAAGAAGCTGAAAATACTGGAAATCACAGTCACCGGTTATAAATATGTGAATGGTGTCGCTGCCATGAACGCCAAAAATAACTGTTCACGTTAAGCTACATGTTGTCCAAGAGAGGCTACCTTCACTGACACGCCAAGACTTCATTGTATAGCATTACATTAGCCCTTATTTTCTTTATCAAATTTGCAGACGACGGTCCGTTTAGACAACAGCATGGCGTTTAACATCACACAATGTGCTGTGTTACCAAATGAAAATGAACCCCTCGCTGATGCTTGAAGTCGTAACGAGATGCTTGCTACTAATATTCTAGGAAATAGCCTTAGCCCAATTAGCATGCTAGCGGAGCTACATTAGCTAGCAGGCTAGCTCAGCTCCGTCACTTTGCTTTTCACCATTTGGCAACCAGTCCAGAGATATGCCAAGGCTCGCTATATTAAGTTAGAGTTGACTAAGTTGAGGGTTTGTATTATTACATGTTAACACATTGAATAGTGTAGCGTTAACGTTTCGTGGCCAATAATATAACGTTAGCTGTTTGCTCTGCTAACGTTATCGAGGCTACATACTGGTCCGTCTACTCACTTTACCTCCCTTGTGTTGTGCTGATCATTTTTACAATATGTAACTTTTAAATCATGCTTTCTTTTGCGGATCTGTGTTATTGCAGTCGTGTGCGATCATATCAGAGACACACATGCAAATGGGTCAGTAACGAGTTAGTTTAAGTTATTAGGTACTTACAAAGAGCAGGCTGAACATTGAAATCCCGTGACTACCCCGGAGAAAGTGGAGGGAGTGTAGAAGACCGCTGCCAGGTTGCCTTTTTGTTCCACTTCAATGTTGGCAGCTTGAATTCTCGTCGGAGGTCGGGAACTGTTGTTGAGGGAGGAGCCTTCTCAGTGTGTCCACACATTCAGGGACTGTCGGAAATATGTGAAACGAGGCTGTCCAAGGTAGCGGCAAGTCAACACAGTGGGAAACACCCGGGAAATCTGTCACTTTCTACGGCACACACGTGCTTTGTAATTTTGGGAAAACCAACACACACACACGCACACACACACATAGCGAGGTGCCTGACAGTGAGCTCAAGCGATGCATTTCTATTCTAACAAACAAAGGAAGACAGCTGCAATGAATTTTTTACTATATATTTGAATATATTGCTTCTCTTTTTGATTCCCTGCTGAAGTAAAATGTCAGCTCAGTGTCACTTAATTTATTCATTATGAGACTAGGTAAATAAAAGCAAAAGCTGTTACGAAATTATCTCTTACTAAATGCGTGTATGCACGTCTGGTCGTAATCGCAAATACGGGACATAAAGATGAACGAGTTTACTAGTTCTACACGAATGCAGCATGAAGGTCTGGCGTCAGTGCGACGTAAGAAGAATCCGGGTGCACGATGAGAGGAGCTCACTATAGTGACGACAGTTCCAGAAAATAACCGCACAATTATGGCTGTGCTCAGGTTTTGTTTGCAACCTCAATTTCCTGAATTTGATGATTTGTGTGTATCTGTATATCACTAAAAATATAGGTATGTTTAGACCATGTATTTTAGTTGGAGGTTGGACACTGTTCCAGTCGATGATTTGCTATTTTGAGCTTGTTTATCTTAGGATGGCATCTTCACACAGGGCAAATTATGACAAAGATTGGTCTTTTTGTGTTCAACATTTGTCTGCAATGATTGAGCATTCCAAGTCACTGACTAACACACAATTATCATCCAAGTAATCTGAACTGACCAACGAAAGCCTATCAATGCAGCCCTGAGTTTACTATAGATCAACAAGGATCTGTCAAAAGCGTGGCCTGAAATGCTGTTTTTACTATATTGCATATCTCCCTCTAGTGTTCATTCCTTTACCTGCAACAGATTTCGACACCAGATGTGCCATGCAGATATCTTCACCTAGAAAGCATGAAAATCCATTACCAATATGTACAAATGCAAATACAGTCGATAGAAAGAGGGGGCCTGACAATAATATACAAGAAGGTTTTTATTGATGTGGTATCAATACAATCAAGTACTGTAGATTTTGTATAAGCAGACAAACGTTTTCAATCAAAAAGAGTGCATTTTATACCCAAATTCTATTGCATAGAGTGCACGCAATAGCCTTGTATGACAAAAAAAATCCTATAAGTTGATACATTGTACATTACTCAAATAGAAAACAAAAGTCATCAAATAATCCTTCACAAACAACTCTAGAATGCTAACTACATGTCGTAAATGCTCTTAACTCATCAATGCTGTTAAATACCATGTATACGTTCTAGGCTTCGGTGGTCGGTTTTGGCATCCCTATTAAATTATCATAAATGTATAAATACATCTTGATTAATTTCATGTGCAAATGGGAATGGCCGTTTGTATTTACTGAAACTAAAACAAACAAATATCCCTTAAGAACTGAAGCAAGGCTTTAAAAAAAAAAAAAACTTTTCTTTTTTTTTAAAGAAAAGCAGAAATCACTTCAAAGCAACTTGTGATTGAGACGGTACATGCATCCTACTGACACTCGTTGACTGATTTGCACACACAGGGCAAAACACAAGGACAGAGAGTTATAGCCACATGTAACTCACGTCACCATTTCATATGTCCAAAAATAGAAGGCGACGAAAAAAGGCAACATACAGTACACAACCAGCCTTGGGCGGTCTTGTCGACTCACATGACAATAATGACATACGTAGCAGTTGGAGGTGTTTTCATGTTATGAGAAGGAAAGGGCAAGAGCAAGTGCACTGTTTGCATTATAGACTTAAAATGCTGATTGGGCCTTTTCCAAGCACTTCCTTTCCAGAAGAGCTACTGTTTATGTATCGCGACACAGCATGGTGGATAATTTATAGAAACTATTGTAAATGAGTCAAACAGTATTACATTCATTCTGATTGAACAGCTCAATATCTGGTCCAATCCTATACTCTACATTGACATTCCTCCATCAAGATGTAAGGTAGTCCTAAATTCAGTGTAACGATAGCGTTTGGGCGGCATGAGTAAGTAAAGGCACGGCAATCGGTTGGTAATTTAAGCTACTTTTCTCAAGTTTGCTCAAACCTCCTCTCTTCTGTAAATGCAACCATGATGAAAGATTTTGCACACTTCACCAGAGTGTCGTTTTTCTTTCTGTTCATGACTTGGTGCGTGACAATAAATGTTGCACACCATTATGCCACTCATTGGACCAATATGCAAAACAGTCAAAAGCGTTCAGTGTCGACCAGTAATTTATGTTTAGCAAATGTTGTCTTCTTATCTCATTATTTTGATGTCACGTCCCGTAATCTACTCGTTACCTTCACCTATTTTATTTAGAACTTGTTCCCTTACTTTGCAAAGGCAGTGTGTGAATTTTTCTCTGAAGCCCAAAGCAGGCCGAGAGATTTAGGAGTCAGAATGCATGTGGAACATTAACAGGACTGTAAGCTCTTCCTAAGGTTTTGTAACTTTATTCAAGTTTGTGATTATACTCGCTGAAGTGTTCATGACCTGAATGCCAGGGGGACAATATGAACTACACACACACACGTATATTGACATAGTGACAGACAGAAGGGTACACCTACCAGAACATACGAGCACACGCATACACACACACACAGAGCATGTATCCTTAATCCCTCATCCAACAGAAATGAGTAAATACACCACTCTCACCTCTGACCCACCACCTCTGCCAGAAATCTGGCAGGGGGTTGTTAAATGTTACACAACCTGTATTTCACAAACTGTGGGCCTCAGTCAGTCCCTTTACTTATTCAGGGAGTGAATGCAGATTGATTCTCGTTTCCGGCTGTGTATTTTTGACATAACTTGGGCTCTGAGAGACATCTTGTCCTTGTAACCACGGATGTTCCATGAAGCAAAACAACAATTCTGCTATTTTCGACACAATGGTTTAGGAATTAATAGAAAACAATTTCATTCACGAACGATTCAGAATTGCCCAGCAACAACAAGTTGCACAGAAACTGCCATTGAAGGAAGAAGTGGATGTACTTTGTTTGTCAACCATTTGCATCTCTATTTCTCTTAAAACAGCATCTTCACAGATTTAGCAACATGTGGTCAGAAATGGGGCCTTTAGAGTATGGCAGCAGAGATTGCTCACTTGGAATAGGTAGTATACCATTAGAGAGCGGTGATGTCATGTTTAGAGTGTCTGAAGGGAATGCCTGCGACACCGTGATGGGATTTGCAGTGCATTTGTGAAAAATGGGATCAATACAAGGAAACGGGCCATTAATCCTGCTGGATTTGTGTCCTTACCGTCCATTTTTCAGTTGCTCTCAGTATCTATTCTATGGCATGTAAACATTGACTGTATGCATACATATCATCCTTAATTCATTTTGTCCTGAAAGTAAAAAAAAAAAAAAAAGCATAATTCTTGCATTATCCACTTAAACAGGGCAGGTTCAATTTTATGAAGTCTAATACTGTGAGGTCATATTTACTCTTGGATTGCATTTCTGGACAGTTCAATAAATTATACATATCAAAAAAAAGATAAAGCTCATCTTACATGGTCGCCGACTAAATTCAGAAAGAAGCAGAGAAATAAGCACCCTACAGATGCCAACTAATTGTCAAAATATATATCTCACTCTTAAAACAAAGATTTAATCCCATTAATAATTTTAACGTAGCAATTGTTTAGAGTACCATAAAGGCCAAACAAAAGAAACGTGAAAAGTAATCTTATTTCAGCACAAAATGCCTTGTTTTGCTATCGTCTGTCTATATTTCCGATGTTGTGTCATTGCTCTTTATGTCAGTATTGCCATTCAACGATTTAAATAGGAACACAAGGGGGACATGACTGCAGCCAGACGAACCAATCACCCCCCCATGGGCCTGGTGATGTCAGAGCTTGTGGGCAGGATGTGCAGTCACATGGGAAGGTCTGTTACTAGCACATTACAAAGTAAGGCACTCAATAGTCTGAATCCGATCAACAACAACAACAGCAACAATGACGACAAAGGACCAAATAATAACAATAAAATTATGACAATATAATAATTAAAATAATATAAGCTAAAAAACACCATCATCAAATACAACCCAAAAACACACATTTGAAGGACATTGAAACAAAGAACACAGTATGAAATTCTTTCCCCTGCTTTTTAAAACTTTCCATATTTCATTCACATAGTTTTGTCTTTTCTTTCGCTGATATTGCTGAGGGTGAGACAGATCAAGATGATGTAAAAACATTGAGAATCCTATGGGTTTTGTGTTTCTGTTAATGGCTGTAGGTATTTCAGGTTTAGGGCTGCTCCGAGGTGCCAATACAGGAACATGAATGAAAGGACAGGGTTATGTGGGACAGAGCAGAAATCCTGAGAAGGAGGAGTGAATGTATTCGGTAGAATAGAGGCCATTCGCCTGATCCGAGGGCATCTGGACCCATACCTGATCACCCTCCTTCAGCTCTAGGACAGCACTACCGGACGCCTGGTCCATGTAGCCTTTCTTGTATTCATCATAGGTGTAAGTAGCTGGCACATTGTTCTTGTACAGTGCCACCCACAGGCTTGTTCCCTTTACGTGCATGTGGTATGCAAAGTAGTAGACACCAGATAAAGGAGCGGTGAACATGCCAGAAGCAGGGCTGTAGGCATTTTGCCCGTTGTAGAGGGTCCTGTCAAATTTGATTGGCATGGCAGAGGGAGGGAAAGGTGTGCTGAGGATGGCTGTGAAGGCTGGTGCCACAGAGGCAGAGAGTGGGACTTGACTGTATGCAGGTCCTTTCCTGTCCCCTGGTACTTCATCCCCTTCCAACTGTGAATCTGTTGGCCCTGCAACAACTGTTTGGCCATTTGCTGGAGGACCGGGGGGCCCTGGAGGACCAGGAGCGCCGTGGTTACCATTGAGCCCAGAAGGGCCTGGTTTCCCTGGAGGACCCTGGGGACCTATATTTCCCTTCTCTCCGAACTTACCCAGTCCTGGAGACCCTGGAAATCCGGATTCACCCTTTGTGCCAGGGCCACCCTGTGGCCCCATGGGACCCATGGGCCCCTGTAGACCAGGAATTCCTGACTGTCCCCTGGGTCCTGGAGTTCCTATAAACCCTCCCTCACCTTTCGGTCCTGGAGCACCTGTCAACCCTGGATTGCCAGGTAGGCCAATATGCCCTCCATCACCTTTGGGTCCAGGTTTTCCAATATAACCGTTAGGCCCAGGGATGCCTTTCTCCCCAGGGATGCCAGGTTTTCCAAAGGATCCAGTGGGGCCTTGGTCACCTCTGAGGCCAGGAAGTCCCGGAGGGCCCTGGGGGCCCAGCTCTCCCTTCAGTCCTGGCATTCCATGTTTTCCAGGCAGTCCCATTGGGCCTTGAAGTCCTGGTGGTCCTGATTGCCCATCAAGGCCGGGTTCTCCAAACAGGCCCGGCATTCCTTGCTCTCCTTTGTCCCCTGGGAGACCAGGCAACCCACCATAGCCCTTTTCTCCTTTAGGCCCACTCAGACCAGGTTTTCCATAACCAGGAGTGCCAGGAAATCCAGGAGAACCCCTGGTCCCTGGCTCACCTTTTGGACCTAGTGGACCTGGTCCTCCAGGCAGTCCGTCTTGCCCAGGCTTCCCTAACCCAACTGGTCCTGGCAGACCTTGTAGACCTGGAGCCCCAGACTCTCCAGGTTCTCCTTGTTCCCCTGGGAGTCCTTGATCACCTTTAAGACCAGGCAGTCCAGACAAACCTTTTAGTCCTGGTTTGCCTATACCTGGAAGACCAGGTAGTCCTGAACTACCTTTTAGCCCAGGAGGACCCCTTATACCTGAAGGCCCTGGCTTTCCATTTCCATTCTCGCCCTTAAACCCACGTTCACCTGGTGGGCCAGAAAGACCCTTTGTTCCCGGTTCACCCCGAGCCCCAAAGGGGCCTCTCATGCCTGTAAGTCCAGGTTTCCCATTTAGAGACAGGCCAGATGGGCCAGGGAGGCCGGGCTGCCCTGAAGAACCTCTGGGACCTGGTTCACCACGAGGGCCAACCTCGCCATTAAGTCCAGGCATCCCCTTTAGTCCAATCCTTCCTGGGAGACCTGGAAGTCCAGGCTTACCCATTCCTGGAAAACCAGGAGGCCCCTGAGAACCTGGCTGGCCATTGAGACCCGGCTTGCCCAGTCCAGGTTTGCCTGGAATTCCTTCTGGCCCTACGGGGCCTCTAGGTCCAGGTTTGCCTTGGAGGCCTGGTTCCCCCTTGACTTCCATCATGGGTGGCATATCTGGAAAAAGAAAAGATTACATCGTTGGCACGCCAATGTATTTTAAAACAAATAAGAAGTAGAAAACTGATCAGAAACATAACATGTAACATATAAAGGTGTTTATGTGTGTTTTGATTGAAACCAAAACAAATGTCTTAAATGAATGTCGGTCAAAGTAATACAAAAAAACCTAAAGGATGCAATTCCTATCTACACTGCAGCCAACTGCATCAACCAGCTGCTTCACCATTGGAGGTCCATTTAAAACGTTTGTTTTACTCGGAAGGCAACACTGCTTCATCGTCATGTGAGACCTAAAGATACTTGAAACACTGGACTTTACACAATACTGCCACTTAGTGGTAAGGGTGTCAGGGTTTTAAAAGAATACAAAATAAAAAAAGTCAATAAATCAACCCTACACGTGTTGTAGAAAAACCTCAATCCTTTAAAGTCTATCCAAAGGTAAGCTATAGTGATCCAGCCTGTTGCAGCACAGCATGCGCCAGTGGACCAATTCTAAAAATATTTATTTTATGTCGGTATCAGTAGTTTTTAATAAGCCACTGAAGTTTTGAAATTTCATTGTCAACATTGAGACAATAAATGCAGCTGCAAAGGCACTAAAGAGAGAAGACATAAAAAATAGTACTGAGTGGGCTGAGTACATTGTCCATTGCCAAGTCAACACAACAATTAAGGGCCGACAGAAGGAATCATGAATTAAGCTACATAGATGAAACATGTGACATCACAACATCATTACCTGGGAAAAACCCAATCCTGTTGGAAAGGGTCCTCTGAATTCCCTTTTATACAATTTTCCATCGATTAAAGACATAGTAAGCTTTCTGACAATTCAGGTCGTTAATTCATATTTTTTTCTTAACTGCTTGTTCATTGTCATGAAGGGCTAAAGCCTATCACGGGTCCTATCACAGGTCAGATTGAGCAGAAGGCGGGTTATATTATGGACAGGTCTCCAATCCCTATAACAATCCATGTAGTCATACAACTGGACAGGAGTTCCCTTTTCTGTTTTACACCTGAGTGACTTTGAGAGTGTCTGTGAAATGCAAATGTTTTGATTGTGTGACAAAGGGGAAACTAGACTGAAGAAGTATGCCACATGTCAGAAACTGTCTCAATATTCTTCCCTGGCAGAGTGAAGCAGAACACAGCAAGGCCACACTGAGCAGAAGCACAGGCCTGGTCTGCAGAACACTCCCATCACAACATTTCAGCACGCGTGCTGCTCCTCAACTCAGCAACACCTCGCCTGCAGGTCTGCCAGAGGGAAGCTCACCTTGTATTATTTTCACAAGAAAGCACAAATGACAAGTATCCATATTTTAAAATGCATTCAAGTTGGAAATCTCATTATTTCCCCTAACGTAACCACAGAGCACGACTTCCCCCTGCTGGCACTTCATGAGAATGCATCCATCCACCATGATGAGAATAAAAGCTTAATACACTGAACAGCACATGGGTCATAGTACCGTATAAGTCTAGTTAAGTGTGTGTACATTATTATATTTAGCATGTGATAAGCCTGCATCATGTAGTTTTGAAGACTGAGAAAAATGTAGGAAAATTGAACTAGACACACGTACAGTTTATACAAAGTGATCATATGTGCCCCAAAGTGGTTGCAAAATGCCAACATTAACAGTGAAGGTTTTATTTTTGTGGTTGTGGTCATTGTTGCATTTGTGTATGATAACATTTCAACTTTAATGAGTAATTCATCATTATTTTTAAGAAGTGTTACATTTTAAATGTGATACGTTTGCTTTCTGTCTGACTTCCAGGTTTAACTTTGAACTATTTACCAGACTGTACAGTTTTCATGAGATTGCAGGTGTAATTCTTTTTGTATCCTCCTCCGAATAAATGGTTCGTATAATATATTTAGACTCGAGGTTTGTCTATATCAGCCAGGGTGCCAGCCGAAAGATTGTGTTCAGGTGTGTAATGAGCATTCTGGCCTCAGCTCTGTTTGTTTATTAGCTACTGAGCGCCGTCGTATATCACCCAGAGAGAGGAAATAAGGTGCTTCACACTTGAGAGGACATAATGGCTTGTTCATTACTTGTTGCGATTCTCTCCAGAGGACAAAGACTTAAGTTGTGCTTTCAACTACATTTAAACTGACAGAGTCACTGCATTTATTGAACTCTGCTCTTGTAAGAGCAAACCTGCAGGAGAACGATTTGATATAATTAGTACTATACAAATGCGTTATACCTTCACATATTCTGTATAACATCACAAACATTATTTTATACATTTCTGGGATGTTGACTGTATTTGCAAATTCTAATACTACACCGGATACAGTAGATCTAAAGATCCTATGTATGTGTTGTTTGTGTTTTTTTAATGGACTTTGAGTCTGTTAATAAAGATCAACTGAACTGATAATCATAGTGTATAGTTAATTAATAACTGGTAAACTGTTTCAGTGGTGATGCAATGTGGACATGTGGCCACTGGGTGGCAGTAAAGGCATTGTAGTCACGCGAGCCACCATGGCGCATTAGTTTCACTCGTCCAAATCTTAAACTTGTTTCTACCACACTTTGAAATCCCATTTATAGAAAGCATGACCATCTTTGCTGTTTCTGTGAGGGATTTAACTGCAACACATGAACACTGAAATTGCTCTGAATCCAACTTCTGGAGTCTGTCTTTGTCCAACATCATATCATGGCACTGAAATGAAAATGTGCCCCTCGCTTGCTTTGAACTTTGCTTCGAAGAAGGGGCCTCCGCTAACACATGGCGCGTCTCATCTCATCCACACCTTGTATTGGTAGTTTGAGTCAAATTTGATAATGACAGCAATGACGGCATGAACATTTTTTCAGGATGATTATCACCCCCCTCCCTGTCCCAGTTCCCCTTTTGCCTGAGCCTTTTATACAATCTATTTTTACATCCTTCACACTCTCTCCTTCGTCACACAGCTGAAAAAGATGTGATAAACACTGGGGGTAACGGCATCCAGATGGCAGGAAGAACAACTGGCCAAGTGGAGCTCAGCAAACAGTGGGCAATCAGGCCTCCATTAGGCCCCAACTGAGAAGCTGCCAAATGCTGTAGGACCCGCAGGTCCACGAGACACACAGTCCTTTAAACTGCCTGAAGAGCTGCTAAACCAGTGGCTTTAGTGCACAAGTCTGTCCTGGGAGGCTCTCAACATCAGTCACACATTTAACCGCAATGTTGGAAACTTCCTTTGTTCCTAAGTCGTTATATCTCTGTTCTTTACTGTACTGTAGTTTAGGACTTGCATGTGATCCACATCAGTGCTGCCGTTGGTTCAGATAGTTGGAGAAAAGTTACATGTATACTGTTTGCAGAAAATAACTTTGAGTCGGGAACTATTCAATTTGAAATAACTGAACACAAACATCAAAATGTAACTATATTTTGGGTATTGTGTACACTGAAATTAATATCAGACAGACAGACAGTGGAAAAAGAGACTTTTACGTTGCTAATTTTGCAGTTTCTCATATTTAAAATGGCATTATTGAGAGTATCTCAATAATATAGGTTTAAATCATTGTGAATTAGTTCACAGCGAACAGTTTGTGCAGAGAAGAGTGAGACATCGAAGTAAAAGAGACACATACTGTATAACCCCATGGATTACTTACCAACGTAATGTCCCTTGCCTTCTCTGAACGGGGGTCCAATCGGCCCTTTCATCATGGGCTGCATGTACTTCATGTGGGCGATGGGCGGATAGCCTCCAGCAAGAGCACGCGCTCCCAGCGTCAGCAGCACACAGACAGGAGCCAGCAGCATGGTCACCAGCATCTCAGGCTTCAGATGTCACGCAAAAACAACTGCAGGAATAAACAGAACAGAAAAGAGGGCCATATTCGTTATTATGCTCAAAATGACTGGGCTTTGTCTTTTATTTTTTTTATCTTAGATTGCCGTTTGCAAGGATTAATCCGGCAGTCAAGGGGAATATGATGGGATAAAGCTGATGTGGAATTTACACCCACAGTGATAATGACTTTTTACTACAGCATACATTACTCTATGTGCTGCTATATATTACAGAATGACACTACCTCCAGTACCGGTAAAGGATAGGTTACACACGACTGTTCCCATACATTTTATCTGTCCAAACATGAGGTGCACACATGTACAAATACAACACAACGTGAGCATGATTGCTGACGAATGTCCCGGCTCTCTGCTGCTACACTGTGTATGCGGTAAGTATTTGGTTGGGTTAATATTTGGCCAAGATGGCTCTCAGGACCTGTGGCAAGCAGACCTGTTGACTTTAATTTACTCGAGGAAGAAACGACCACATCTCCCTCTGCCAAATATTTTCACAACCGTGGTCAGGTGCGAACAGGAAACCACCAGAGGATGGTGAGTGTGTTTGCGTATCATAAGTGAGCCGCTGCAGGTGTCCTTTAACTGGTGAAATGAAGTGTGGAAATGGCGTCCATTTCCACTTGAACTCTCCCCTGAGCTGTTTTTGTCTTATTTTGTCATGATGTGGAATGCAAAATTCAATGTCAGGTTCAGCCTGCTCCTGTTTGAAGGTCCAACATGTCATGCTTATATCAGGCATGGAAATGGTGTGAAGATGAGAGAAAGCGGTGCGTGGTTGTGAAAAACTGCAAAACTTTCTCTCTGACCTGCTCGGGATTTTGTGATTTAACTGACATACAGTGTTTTGGACTTCCAGGACTTTATAGCAAAGTCACACCAATATCAGCGATCGGTGACATTTGGCAAACAAAATGAGACACGAGAGAGATACACTTCATCACTCTGGCAAATGTCATTTCTGAATTCCACCTCTTGCTTATTTTGGGTCATTAATATAAAGCAGCATTAAGTGCCAAAGAGATGGAGGAGGCTGCTGCAGTGTCTAGCTCATCATCCCTTACTTTATTTCCCCTGCTTCATATAACACTCATTTCGTCCTGTGTGTGTGTGCGGAAGTTTGCTGGTCTCTGCTGATATGGACTTAGTTTGGAGAGTTCACTCTGAAAGTTTACAGCGTGGAACAGCAGTTACCCAAACACCAGTTGACGTTTTTCTCGTTTGAAAGGTATCTCTCATTTTGTCATTTTAAAATTACGCCAAATTATACACAGCAGTTAATTGGAAGCATGGATTTGGAGTAATCTGGGAGCCCACAGCAACTCACACGTACTTAGAAAACGATGTGTTCATCGACACCATGTGTGTGCAGAGATGACGTCTGTTTTACAGCTTCGCTGTTACCGACGTCTGTGATTGTTCAGCAACCACACAGCTAGGTAGTCAAATTCCGGTTTCATTAACAGTCACTTACCAAAGTGTTTCTCTGGGTTTTTTGTCATTAGACATAAGTGCGTGTGTGTGTCTGCGGTATCTGTTTATGCTTTTTTATGGCACTGCGGGTTGCTGGAGACTGTGCCTGGAAGAATCAGGGATCACAAAAGCTTAATCTCTGCAAAATGAGGAATGCAAAGACAAGGAAGAAATGAACGGGAGAAAGAGAGAACAGTATGGGAGGGCAGTGTATGGTCGTTGGCCGACTTGCCGGCTGGCTGGCAGGGAAGCTCGTCTGGTATGGGGGTCTGAGGTTTTGTTGCAGACGTAGTTCAACAGGCCGCTCTGGATGCCCACCATTCTGCAGGCGTCAAACTCTCTCAAGAACCAAAGTATTCAAACCCAGGAGCCGTGCATGAACAGGGATCGGACACAGACAGGCAGTTCACAGAGCTGCACAATCTGTTTATCAAATGTTTTTGTTCAAAGAGCTCTGCCGACGTTATTAAAGAATCTCACGCAATCCTCTCTGGCTGGCCACCATGAGCCACTGCTGGCTTGAGACTCCATCGCACACAAGAACACACACACACACACTCTCAGTATGCACGAGAACACAATACAGCTCTGGTAAGTGATTACGCGGGTGTCTTGAAAATGCTCAAACGCGTTAACTTTCCCCGACTTTCCCATACAAACCGGCCCATTGAAAACAAACCGAGGCAGAACCCCGGGTTTGAGGGGAGAGCAGAGCTAATGGTAATCAAAGCCGCCCTCAGTCATTAAACATGAGCAGCATCCAGAGTTACGGTGAAAAAGCCCCGTCTGGCAGGCCGAGTGACACTTTATATAAAACAGATTGAGCTGAAAAAAAGAAGAAATCACCACACGCATCACGGTAACGGATCCAAAAATACATAAAGAAATAATGAGCAGAAGAGAAAAGAAGCATTAATGAGGAAGTAAGGGAGAGTCTGACCCTCGGGTGTAAAAGGGCAACCGCACCGCCAGCTCCATCATTCCATTCGTCATCACTTTGCTGTTCCAACCTCCAGCCAGCTGTTAAATAACTGCACCATGTCTGACATCCATGGACAGATGGATGGATGTCTTTTTGGTTGTTTTGTTTGTCACTGTAATACTTGTGTCTCTTTGTTGTTGTATTGTGTCTCTCTGGTTGTTTTGTGCATCGTTGTTGTCATTTTGCATTTCTTTGTCGTCATTTTGTGTATTTTTTATCGTTGATTTGTGTCACTTTGAAGTTGTTTTTTGTCTCTTTGCATCTTTTTTTGCATCACTATCTTGCCGTTGATCCATACTCTTGCTGCTGGTTGGTTCACAACTTGCACCTGAACATCAGTCATTTGTTCACACAGGATATGAAGAGAGGCCGTCCACGTGATGATTATCGGAAACCATCAAACACAGCCTGAGATGCCCGCGGTTCTTTCTTCTTAAAGCTGAGCTGTTCTTCTAAATAAAGTTAAATTGCTCTAATGATGTTACTGTAGCCTCAGTATGCTGTCCAGCTGCAGTATGAAGGAAAGAAGAAACAAAAGCAAACATTGGACTATTTTTGGTTTGCAGTTACTCCATAATAAAAGACTGATAAAGATCAGAGGCAAAAAGGCCGACGAGTCGGTTCGGAAATCCATCCAAGCCCACATCCAATACAAAGACACATGTCGGCGAGTGTACATAACGAGCACAGACAGACATCGCACTTTCCCACATCCAATACACCTCGCAGTCTCCAAACCACCAGGTAATCTGAGTCGCAGACACAAATCATACCCGCAGCTCGCAGTCTTTTCCGAACATGTGTTGGATGCCATTTCAACGGAGCCGAAACACCAATCTGCGAAGGCTTTCGAGCCGCAGAGAAGACTCAACGGCCTCCAGACCCCAAAACTCAGCAGCATCTCAAGTGGCCTGCTCAGACAGGCAAAGGAGACGCAGACACCGCGGCTGAGTGCAAGCCGAGCACACACTTCCCTAACTGCTCGGCTATACCCGCTGATGAAATCAACAGCGCTGGGGAGGTGAGGTTGAAGGTGCTCTGCCTCCACTTCCTTTAAGTGGTACATGTGTGGATCCAGACTGCCAGGCATTTCCTAAACCACGTGCCACAGAGAGATTATAGGTACACCAAGAGTGAGGGTTCTGTGCCACTGAGGAAAGAGGAGGCGGTTGCTTTTGTGGTGAAAATTTGAGCCGCTCCTGGAGTGGGGGGGGGGGGGGGGGGGGGGGGATCATCACCTGAACATCATGTACCAGCTTTTACACA
Organism: Melanostigma gelatinosum; assembly: GCF_949748355.1. Classification (NCBI taxonomy): domain Eukaryota; kingdom Metazoa; phylum Chordata; class Actinopteri; order Perciformes; family Zoarcidae; genus Melanostigma; species Melanostigma gelatinosum. The sequence continues at coordinate 15,905,134 of NC_136650.1, read as the reverse complement.
AACTCCAAATGGTTCAACAACAACCGAGGTCCATGATTGTTAGATAGTTTGGTTACGACCACAGGTCTCGCAGAGAAGTGCACTTAAAACCTGACCACGTATTTTAGCTGATTCATCCAATTCTGACAAACCTGAGACCATGACCATAAGCATTCCTGACTGTCAACCATGAACCCACACGGGTGGTCAGCTTCCTTTACCGAACTCTCTTCCTGTAAATTCAGCAAAGCAATGGTGGGAGACTTCCCTTCTACAGCCAGAGTAATCAAACTGTAGTCTAGACGTTTGAGTGTTCACGGATTTTACAGATTTGCAGTAAAAATACATGCACCTGAGAACACTAAGCAAACTCTTAAAATACACACAAACAGGCCAAAGCGTTCCTAAGGTGTCACTTCCAGACAACACAGAGCCCCATTGACCATTAAAGTGTGTGAACGCCTTGTTCTGTACCTAAGAGATTGAGGGAAACGCTGAGGAGGTGAGAAAGTGAGCACAACAGTTACACAACATGCTGGCGGCCGGAGCCACACAGCTCTATACCGAGTTTGTGTGAGACGGGGGAGAGGAAATTGAACGTGTGGGGTTATATTTAGAGAATCACCTGCTTTCGAATGAGGTAATCCCTCTTTAAGCCCGAGTGGCACTTGGACCATTACGTTTGGTTGCTCTCAGGAAAATATTGTTCCTTCTGCGCCGCCACAATAAAAGCCCCTGTGTCCTCAGCAGTGTTTACACTGAATCATTCGTGTAAATTTGTTCAACGTCGAGACGTGATGTGCACTGTTTACATTTCTACGCATGCTGATGCATACACGTTTGTGCTCACATACAATCACACTAAACCGCGTATTAACTCACGAGCATACACAATAAATGTTCCATTCTTTAATTCGAGTAATTGTTTGGTCAATAAAATGTCACAAAATGATGACAATTATTTCTTCAGGTCTGTATGTGGCCAGACAGTAAACATGTGAAAACTGTTGAAATGTATTAAACAGAAGAAGATGGAGAGTCAAAGCGTCTTCATGATGATGTTTATATATCACTGCAGACGACACAAATGTCACGCTCTCACTTTACACATGGAATGGAACCTTGTTTTTTTTGGTGAATCTGTGCCGGCGGCCTATTGTGTCTGTCATCTGTCTTGCTTGTTGCCTTCTGTTGCAACCTGAGGATTCCCTTACAGCAGCATGACAGAATGTGCGCCCTTGGTCTTCAAATGTGTCCGTCATAATGTGAATGGGAAGAAGCAAAATAGGAGATGACAGTCAAAAATGTACCCACGGGTGAACTGAAGACCGGATTGAAAAAAAGCCTCGCTTTGCCCCCCTCATAAAACAGTGAAAGACTCTCATCAATTTAGGAAAAGGTACCCGTGGACCAGGGCTGTGTTTCTCTAAACGGCTGAGAGATGGTCGGAGAGGGGTGAGTTTATGCTGCTGGAGGGGTTTAATAAGAGGGAACAAGTGAGAGTAAAAAGGAAATGGGGGGTGGTGTAAAGTGTGGGTGGTGAGACAGGTTGCGAAGAAAACATGGAGCGGGGAAATGAGTGAAGAGGTCAGACGGATGGTTTCCATTCCTTGATGACTTCATTCAGAAGGACACGGTTCATACCCCTGGGTACTTATGTAAGTGCAGAAGCACTAATCATAAGATGGGGCTGATGTATTGTGCGCATAAAGCAGAGGTGTGTGTGTGTGTGTGTGTACTCAGGGGTAAAGGGTAAAGCAGTCAAAGTGAGGTTAATTAGTCACAGAATTAGGGGTGTAACGGTACGCGTATTCGTATTGAGGCTCACGGTTCGGTACGCATGACCAACCGAATATGTTTGAATAAAAAAATAAATAAAAAATCTTTATTGAATCAGGTAGTCCCATTGAGATTAAAAATCTCTTTTGCAAGATGTAAGTAACAATACTACATAACATTAAGGAGCAGTTTTTGTTTTTTATGCTGATCTGTTGCTAAGAAGACACCCCAGAAGATGGGTCACTCAGGTATAGTTCCATCATTGTTCAAAGTCAAAGAATAACTTGATGATGTTAGTTGTAATGAATAAATATATTTTAAAATCAAGTACATTTCTCTGGCATTTATAGTTTTCTACTGTAGCGAAACGTACCGAACCGTGGCTCCACTGTATCGTACCGAACCCAACCGTGAATTTTGTGAACCGTTACACCCCTACACAGAAGTATTAACCCGTAGGACCTCACACAGTTGCATGTGAGTTTTAAAAAGGGAACCGAATATGCTCTTGAGCCCCGACTAGGAACAGTTTCAGGCCAGTAAAAGCGCATTAATTACAATATATTAGCCAGTCTGGCTCCCCTGCTGTTTTACCGATGCATGCTCTGTCACCTCATCTTTCGGTGAAGCATTTCAGATCAAGATGTCGCCATGGGAGATGGAATGAAAGTCTGCAAAATACCTTTCCGGCTGACCCGTTGGTCCACTTAAAGTCAATATGAGCAGCTGATTAGGTAAACGAAAGGAAAGAGTACAAAAAACAATCTCACAAAAGGGGATCTGCTTCCATCTTTCCAGAGCAATAAATGTCCAGCAAGACAGGTCATTGAAAGAACACATCACCCCTCTCATTTGCTCAGCACGTAAAAAATTGGAAATTACTACAAAGATGGAGATTTACGAATTGGAAAATACAACCACAAAGGGAACTGTGTGACGGAAGGGCACTGTGGAGATGACCTCAACTCAGAAAGAAAACTTCTAGGACATCCAGTAATATAATATCCTGCAAATCCGAACGATCACCCTGTCTCCTCCGCTCTTCTCTTTCGCTCTCCTGTTCCTCTTATTCTCTCCTCCTTAAACCTCCCGCTGTCCACACCGCTCATTGCTGGTGTGAATACTTTTATTGTGCGCTGCCAAGGCCTGGCAAAGCGAGGCGTTTCTTTTTCCTCTGTAAGTCCACCGGTACCGACATACACTCAGGTCTCTGTTGTTCTTAATTAACATAACAGCAAATGTCGAGGTAGACGAACAGAAAAGAAAAGAAAATGTCAGAAAGAAGGAGTGAGCATGGGACAGCAACGGACGTGTCCGCTTCGGCTACGACTTTAGCACAGTACATAGTTTACAATAATAATGGAATTTATAGTTATTTAAAAAAATACAATCTGCTTCTGATGGACGTGGATTTTGTCGGCTCAAATGAGGATGAGGGATTCGAACGTAATGGAGGCGTAACGCTCTCACGCAATTTTGGCTGGGGTTGCTCTACCGGTGTACAAAATAAATAAAGAGCAGGAAAGTGTTCCGAGTGTTACTTGAAACGAGCACCACGTCTCCAGCAGACTGAATATTCTGGTCCCCAACTGAGATTATTCTGAAGTAATCTGCAACCCGACAAAAATGTTTTACTAGTTTTACTAGCTGAAGACATGCCCCAGCTGTAGATAGCATGCTAGTTAAATGAGCATGATAACTTTCAAAGCTTATGTTACAGAACATAGACACAGAGTTCAACTCACAATGTACACATTGTTACACATATGGTAGACTTGTGTTTTTGATTTGAAAAGACAAAAAATAAGACAGCATCCTGCAAACTCTTTGTATTTTGGTCTTTTTAGAGCCCTGTGCATTTTGTATTTGGATATATCCAAAGCCACAGTTGGTGGTCAGTTGTTCAGGAGCTGGATTGTATGGTGTTGTGCAGGATCAGGGATCAGATGCTGGACTCTCTCTGTAGGGCTCTAATGTGCTGGGTTTGGCTTGGTCTCTGTTATGTCTTGTGTTTGAGTGCCATGTAGCTGTTACCTTTCTCACTTCACTGAGTGGGTGGCTTTGCTTCTGCCAGAATGGGGCCTCTGAATTGGGCTGTAGATGCACAGGCCAGAGAATACACAGAAAACTGACAAAGAAAAGTGCTCCAAACAAGCCGTCGCGTAAAGGAATCATGATTTTCCTCACAACAAAGTGGAGTTTTTTTCTTTTTTCACAACATAGCTTTGTTATTTCCAGTATTCATTGTCAAAGTATTCATGGTGGCAGTTCATCCAAAAGGCAAAGGTGGCTGTGGCGCGGAGTCAAGACCATGTGGAGCGTGTGTGCATGGGTCTATTGACGATTGAGTGCTCTGAAGGTGAGAAATGTTCCGGGGAGCTTAAATAAGAAGACTAAACCCGGAACAATCGCACACCATCAATTGTTCCATTCTTTTCATGCCAAGACTGGAAAAAAAATCCCAAGCTGCACGTAGCTGGGGCTGACTTCCAGGAGGGAAAACCCCAGAAAAGTCCTCTTGTCGTCTTTTTCTATCAAAGGATTCCACAGTGTGACACTCCATGAAAAACACTAAGCTAATACAGATCACATTGTTAAAGGCTACCACTGATGGAGACAGGGGGAGATGGAAACTTGTGTCACGGGACGGGGAGAAGAGGAAGAATCAGAGGAAAAGCCTTTTTGACCGTGAACGAAATTGAAGCAACAGAAGGGGGAGAAAAGGCAAGAAGCCACGAAGAAGACATGAAGTCATCGCGACAGGCCGAAAAGAAAGACTGGGAGATGGAGGATAAAAATGAAAAGGGAGCAGAAAGTAAAAGCTTTAGCTCTTGATCTCCCTGTTGACCAAATTCAGATGCGTGCCCCGCCAATCATCCCATACAGTCCTTCCGCTGGGAGCCGAAACAGCTTGACATGTATATGCACACGTCGTGCACACACATCAGTTGGCAGCAAAACAGAGAGGGAGGCCTATTTTTCTGTCCGAGATGGAGAGAAGGGGAGAAAGAAAGCGGTAGAAGGGAGATTATAATTTAATAAGGGGCAGGAAATCTTGGTCAAATCCCCCTGAAGGAGCTGAAACGCCTCCGTGCTGGAGGCTACTGGACTATAGACTGGGATGGGCTTCTCTGGCGCAGGGAGCAGGACAGACGGCGGAAAAGCAGACAACAGACCAGGAAGAGAGAAATCCCACCCTTCCATGGTTTGGGGCATATTCCTATATAACATATTGAGCCAGCAATTTGTAAATCCATAGAATCAGCTGCGTGACTTCTGCTGGATCTAGAGTGATGAATTTCGCGGTTAGCATTAATGCAAATATGGCTCAATGCCGGAACGTTAAAGAGTACTCATTTTTTCTTCTCTCTATCTATTAAAGACAGTTCATGTCATGTATTACTGAGGCATGTGTTTTGTTGAAATATTTCTATACTGGTGTTGTACGACATCAAATAAGTCAGCGATTATGTTGTACTGTAATATATCGTGTAACATTGGCAAAGTGATGACCGAAACTAAGAATTAACTGTGGAAAGAATATGATAACAAGATCTGACAAAGAATTGAATTCAGAACTTGAAAGAAAACAAAGATGCTGTCATTTTTTTTTGTTAGTGCAATCAAAATAAATAAAAAAAAAGGTACATAAGTATCCATAGCCACCACAATTAAAGGAAGCGGCACAAACTGGAGAAAGGGAATCACAACACTGGCCCCTGCTGCCTTGCTGAACTGCAGTACTAAAACAGAGCTGTCGCCATCAAGGATGCCACCAGTGGATTTCCACCTAAAAATTGGGACTGTGTAACGTTTGTTGACGTGCTAAGATTACATCAGTAAAAGGATTCAGCCATGTCAGTAACCAGAAATATCTTTTTGAAGTTTGCTAACATTAGCTAACAACAAGCTACTGGTCATACCAGACCAAGGCCGTAGCAGCAAACATCGAGAGTGTATCGCAATGATCAAGAATGCATCTTATTACATGCGTGCATTCAGAGTGCTTTTTCGTCTGTTTCGTCAGCCTCTCTTCGCAGCGAGCACAATGAATAAATAAATAAATACACATGAGGGTAATGACTCAGTAAATGACGCAAGAAAAGATTTGAGCTGCAGCAATTAGTCATGCCAATGTGAAGCTTGTAGTTCTCTATCGACAGTCCACAGTAACAGGGATTTACTCGAGTGCTGTAAAAAAAGGCAAACACGAGGAAATGAGCAAGTGTGTGAAGTGTCGTTGTTCGAGGACTCAGACAGTGTGACGCAGGGCCACCAGAGGATGAGAGATGGGCTCCATCGAAAAATATGTTGCTGTCAGAAATTCATTGGATGGTTTTGAATCACAGTTGAGGAACATGAACTGTTCATTGGCCCCTGTTTGACTGATCACTCACTTAAAACGCTGCTGACCCCAGCAGGGTGTTTCAGCCTCCAGACCTATGCCAGCTGAACAGAGCCCACCAAGCACCTCAAACACACACACTCATGCATGCATATTAACATACAGTTCATAGCCCCCTCTGACTGTGGTCCTCGCTGAAGCCCACCCCACCCATCAGGATCAATGCACGTCTTTATTAGCTGCTGGCTAAGAGCACTGACTGTGTGAGAGGACACTGCCAGCTCGGGCCTCACACCTCCCAAAATCCACCGCTGGGCTGTATAAACATGGCTCTGTGACTGTGTGTGTGTGTGTGTGTAATTCTCTTAATATAGATGTGGAGTGTGTAACAGCCACGAACACAGATTTCTTGTACAGAAGAGGAAACATATTACCGATGTCATCCCTCGCTTATAATGCAATACAATGAATACTAAAAGTTTCTAGTAGGGTTGTTGAAACAACGGTGCAGTGTCAATGAAGCAAGCATGTGATGAGTGGGACTTTTACAGTGGCTACATCTGTGCAGTCATAATCAGTCTGCTTTAAACACATAAAAGAAGCTATTTGGCTGCTGACGTGCACCCACGGGACCGTGTGCAAACTGTGAGGAAGCCGAGTGAATACGTCCCGTTGGAGTCGTGTACAGTGGGCCTTATGAAGGCTATAAGATCCACCACAGAGCAGCACAGGTTAGACAGTATTAGGAGCTCTGGGAAGTGTCAGATACTCGGTAGGGGAGGACGGGATCATGCCCAGTCCTATTTCACACTACTGCATGTTCCTGGTTGTCAGATTCAGAGTCTGTATGTATCACTGTGTGATTTGTGTGCCTGCAGGCACGAAACAAATACTGTACTGTACATTGAACAACACATGCAAGCAGACAATGCACATGAATACAATGAAGCACAAAAAAATGGATCTTAAAAGAAGAGTGAATGGGTTTGTGGTTCATCCAGTAACCCCTGAACAGGAACAATGCAATAAGTAGAGACATTTCCTTGTGGAAATACAACGTGTTCTGCAGGTCAGTCAATTAGAAACAGACTGATATGTAAACTTGGCAATATCATGACAATAATCTTCCAAAAGAAAAGAAAAAAGGCGAGCAACAGCCAATATATTCATTAAAATACCTCAAATCACATTTGGATTATTTATAGTAATGAGCCAAGATATTCCTGATTTTAAACAGAAGACATAGTGGGCGTGCTGTTTGCTAATTTTCTTGTGAACCAGTATGAAAAGGAGACAGAAACATGTTGGTTTGCCAAAAGCACCGCGTCTTGTTTCAATAATCACACTTTGTGCAGTGAGGAGGAGGAGGAAACAAAAGAGAAAGGTAGCTGAATGAGATGCTGCAGCAGGGCCAAGAGAAAAGAAAGGCCGCCGCCAATATAACAGACTCAATGTTTCAACACACATCGGCGAACACGAGCCATAATAATAAAGTTTGCTTGCTCCTATTCACCGCAGAATACATGTTATATCAACTCCACTAAATGGTGCAAAGTAACAAATCGCTTCAGCGACTGTCTTGGCCGTCGCTGTCATCCGTCGTGTCCTGTGCATTAAACCAAACCCAGGCAAGTGAGAGACTGAGTTCGAAGCGTAGATATTGGACCGTGGCGTTTGGGAGGCGACACGCCGAAAAGCGAAGAGGAATAAATCAGACCAAGCGTGGAGCAGGACAAGGGAAGCGTGCCTCGTAGATACAGGGGTGAACTCAATATTCCCTCCTTAAAAAAACCGTATCGTCTCTCTCTCCCTCCCTGACCCTGCATCGCCCTCTGACCTTCCCTCCCGTCCTGTCAACACCCCTTTTCCGCTCTCTTGACACTAATGGAGATCAGGGTGACTCCCTGTTCAGTTCTCTTGTGTGTGATTGATTTCACCGGGGCTCCTTTTTATATTAAACCCAGATCTCTTTGTCCCTTAGCCTCTTATCTCCAAAGCGCAGTCATCAGAAGGTGATCAGAGACACACAAAGGAATGTTCCAGTTGAGACAAGATACAACGACGCCGGGGCGATCAAAGGCGGCGGGAGATGACATGGTCAGTCTAAGACCTGGCTGCAACACTGCAAACTATATACTCTGGATGTGACTTTTAAGGTCGTATAAAATGTCTGCAAGAGACTCTAAGCATTATTCAATTTAGTGAAAATGATTTGCACATCTGTCACTGCTGTATATACCCAAGAAATAGGACAAATGTACGGTTAACGAGCTGTAAAAGTGTCTGGTCTGCTCCCCAGAATATTCGAGTTTCAGCGCTGTTCATCAGGAAGGAGGGGGAAAAAGAGCTTTTAATGACAACAAACATTCAGATAATTGTATAGTGTTGAATGAACTCCATTTCCTCGTTCACCTGCCTCATGGAATTCCTGCAGCGCTGCCAAGAGCCAATAAAACAACACATGCAACCTTTGCGAGGCCAGACGCAATAATAACCTTCTCATGCATCATGTGGCAGACGGGTGAAATTAAGTGAAAATAAAGAAACGATGAAGAGGCCTTTTTCTTTCTTAGAATGGAGTGATCTGAGCTCGCTGCTAAAATCAGATCACATCAGTCTGTCGAGCGTGACGGAGCAGCAGTTTGGGAGGTTATGATAACACAGAGGGAGGCTTCATCAGTCGGCGTGCATCGAACGGTTCATTAAGAGCTGATTTTCAGGATCTGATATGTGTTTATCGCCAACCTGGCAGCCAGAAGAAGGGGGCATTCTTGGGAGTCTGGAGGTATTTTAGATTGATGGGCCCTCGCTTAGATAATCACCAGACCAAAGGAGGGCTGAAGCAGCTTCTTTGTCTTCACTTGGCAGCTGGAGGGAACGGGAGGATTGGTGGGAGGAATATGAGAGTTGGAGAGGAATACAATTTACACCACAGACATGAGAATGAGACACATCCTTGGATACTAGAGCAGCCGTGGGGGAGGATGGAGCGACACGGAGAGGCAGCGGAGGCCAGGCTCCTTCTCGAGAGCAAATAAATCCAAACAGACACAGAGACCGGTGCTGTTGTCTTTACAGACTCAATGTGCATGACTTCCTCAAAAAATGGTTTGGATCTCTGAAACATCTGTGTGACACAGCTGTTGTTCTGAGTTTTAAAAAACAGTCCATATTTTTTCCATCAACATCAGATCACATTGCTACTTGTACTGCGTGGAGCAGGCAGCTTTAAATGCTACCTGTACACCACCTGCTCAGCATCTCGCAGACAGACAGTGTGGTACTAACTGGTGAACATAACAGAGCATTCAGCAGCTAAGCATCCAGATATTTTCCAAGCACGTGTTAACAGGTTTTTTCTTTTATTTTACTGTTTTGCATTCTCTTTCAGCTGTGCAGTGTTTAGTTACTGCTGATGAACACCCAACATTTCCTGATTTTGCTGCTTCACAATGAAAGCAAAATATTGGGGGGACTTTTATTGTGACGGAATTGATAGGAAATGAAATGTGTTTCTCACCGTTTTACATCTGCTCCTGTGGCCACTAGTCACAGCCACAGACCAGCTTGCTGCTTTTAAAAGTCATCCACTCAAGACAACCGCATCATAAGTTCAAGACGCACCTTCTAGCGAGTTATCCTGTTGTAATAGAACGATACCGTGCATGGGCTTACGGGTCAAGTCGAACCAAGTCGGGCCAAATCAGCAACTGAGTATGGAAAAGGGGCTTTCATTAGTTTTGTCAGTTTTGTGTTCATAGCTTGTTTGCGCTGCCCTCAAGTGGCTAAAAAGAAAATCAGTTATTGCAAGTTTAAGAGGTCCCAACATGCTTAATTGCTGTACATTCACTCTAGCACAAGAACACTTCTGTGCAGTATGACACATAAAGGGTCTAATATGGAAAATGAATAAAGAGAGAAAGGTATACCTCCATGAAGTCATATTGAGTCCTGCCAGCGAACTCCCCAGGGCTGGGAGTCTCTGCTGTGTTATTACTCCAAACAAACCTAAAAACCGACCCGCCAAAATACGGAATGACAGGGATGAAGAGGGGATTTGAGGGAGAAGTGGGTGTTGAGCGACCTCTTTCACACCGAGTTTGTTTACAAGTTGTCAAGTTTGCAAATAAGCGCAAAGTGGAGCGAGGGGGCATCGGGCCAAGTGGGGTCGGAAAACCGCGAGTCGGGAACCGTGACTCAGATTATGTTGACCATGTGCTCTTGCCCAGGCAGATGCCTCCAATCGACGTGCTACTGTGCGAGTGAGATCACCGATGAGAAAATATGTCATTTCTTCTGAGATACTCCCCCGAACGGTGACATTTTACACACAGCTGACTTTATGTTGTGTTAAACACCAGAATGCGGGCTCAGTACCTACTTCTGTGATTTATCTGATGTCTTTTTTAAAATGCATTCTGAAATACAGACCGACATAGCAGACAGGTTTAAACAGTGCACCATTTTAACTGTCACAGCGAAAGATATCATCTGCAGGCTGATCATTAAGGGACTTGAATGGCTTCCACTGAACCAAGCAAAGTTCTTCCAACAACTGACAGTCGGAGAGAAGGTAGAGAGAAAGAGGCGAAGAAAGGTAGACCGAGAGAGGCAAAGTACTTCCAGTTCCTCGGGTGACACAGAGCAGGCCGCTGTGGGAAACCTCAGCTCCTTCATTCACTGTGGTCTGAGAACATACAAAGCACCACACCGTTTGATCTCCAGACTTGAATACATCTCTCAGCTTCATAAAAAAATAACAGCGTTTTGGAAACCATATTCCCCAATTATTCCCCCATTACCACCCAACCCCCTCTTTCTAACGCTCTCCCTCCTTCCTTCCATTCCTCCCACATTAGCGATTCTGTCTCTGATATCAAAGGGGGATGAAGATTAAAGTCTGGGCGAGGGTAAGAGTTGCGTGGTATGGGGCGGCTCGGCACTTTGCCACAGCTTTAGATAGGGCTTGATCCGCCGAGTTATTCGCCCTCTGTCTGCCCACCGTTAGCTCTGTTGTAGTGACGGAATACGGCTGAGAAATGAAGGAGGGCTTTTGTTTCCTCTCACCCAAGCCGAAATACTTGACACAAAAGCGGCATACTCCCGTTATCCAAGTCACACCTCGCGCTCTTACATCTCTGGAAAGGATTTAAAAGTCTGTTTCTGGGAGGAATGTGACCCTGTAGCACTGTAAAAGCAAGCAATGGCTGAGCTTCCCTTCGAGGCTCCAGCCTATTCTCTCAATTTTTACATTCATCATCTGCATCTGCACTTGTCAGTCAAAAGACACCAGACCATCACCACCCTATCACTTCCAGCTAAGCATACACTGTGACTCCCCATGACGTAGGAAATCTCACCAATTATGAAGCAGTTGGAAAGGTCAGAGAGTGAAATCTTTCAAGGATCATCTTTGTTACCCTTGTCACTCAGCTGGTCTCTGCACCACAAAAGACAAAGGTATTTACATCTGGATCTGTCAGTATTACATTATTTTGTTGTTAGTATGAAAAGACTCTGATGCTTTTCATTATTTTTTCAATACATGTGCAGTTACAGTGAGCAAATCATCATCCTTCATCTTTGTTGAGTCTTTTCCAAATGCAAGATCACAAGTTTGAAACATCACAGATTTGTATATTTCATAAAGTTTGCACTTTTGGCCTTCAGTGGGGTTTTCTTTCTCAGAAGATTTCAGGATGTCTGACATCAAAAAAGAAAAAGATGCATTCCCATTTCCATTTATGGTATGTTTTCAGTGGCCTTTCCCTAATTGGGGAGGGCTAATTAACATACCACCATACTTTAAAGCTGACACCCGGAAAATACACGGTAGAAAATCTATTGGTTTTATCTCTTCACACAGTAGGCAAATGTTTTTTTTCCCTTTTCTTCCATTTTTACTGTAGTTTTCCTCAATGATGGAGGATTCAAAATGGGTTCCAGAAAATCCAAATTGCTATAGATTTATTACTTCAGTCATTTAAATTCAAATGTCGATTCAACTAAAGTAAATATCATGGCGGCGCTAGAGGGAAAAGTAAGGATATCACCAAAGTTATGAGGACACATCATCTAGGAAACATGGGCATCTGAGCTGAAGTTCATGGCAATACATCCAATAGTTGTTGAGATATTTCAGTCTGAACCAAAATGGCGGACATCACTCGAGCCATCACTAGAGCTACGTCGCTGGCATTGCTTAAAAGGCAGATTATCTTACACAACTAGCTTCAATGAGATGACATGTGATCAAAGAATATTCTTCAAAACAAGTAGAATCACACATGAACGATATAACACTCCACTGGCAGATATTGAGAAAAAAACAACTAATAACTAGCATGTGTATTTTGTCCCAGGGTAACCACTAAAACGCTCTCCTAAGTTGCAAAAGAGACTTGGGAACATCATCATTTGTGATTACTGCTGCCACCACTGACTTCAAAGACAGAAGGAGAGTAACAGGGGGAGTGTTTGCACGAGTGGAAACCCTCAACCAATCCTCTAATGGTCCCAGGACCATTTCCATACCGCATTCTGGCTTCTTGTCCTCACTGACCTCATAAAACCTTTGAAAGCACATCACAGTTGTCGGGTGAAAACAAAAAGCAGAAAAATATTTTTCGCCTGAAAGCCGTTCATTTTTACAAGTACTTTCATCGGCTACGAAAAGATTCCGCGCACCCATACGGCACTTGAACTTGAAAATATGCAAATGTTCATTGGAATGCTGACATTTTGCATACATCTAAATGATCCGTGGCATGGTTTCCACACATAAGACGTAAGAATGAGCAACTTCAAAACAGCAACCGCATGCATAAACACATGTGTTTTTCTCTGTAGCACATGGGCCAGTGTGCGTCTATGAGAAACAGGCATATGGAAGGAGATGGGGTTCAGGCTGCAGACTCTGCTAGGGCACATGATCTTGTTCCCCAAAATGGAAATCCTAGGCGTTAGCCAAACTACACGCCAGCCTTTAGGTATGAACCTTCCAACGGATCCACGCCCCGTTCTCCCCCTCTCTCATTCCACCGAATATTTTCATAGGACATTTGACTTCAGGGGCTGGCTATTAGTTCAACAGGTGTGGAGAGACAAATGCCATTAAAACACCCCGGGACATTCCACCACTGCACTTGCCATGGACCCATTACATTTCTCTCCCTCTGTCTCACCATACAATTCAATACCTGTCCATTCTGCCATTCCCCTTAATGTTACCCAGTCACCAGATGTCAGAATTATGTAAATGTAATAGTTACTCACTTGAGTTTCTCTGCGTATGAACATGTGTGTGAGTGTGTTTATTGCTGCAGTAGCTGGAAATATGCAACCGGCCTTCTCGGCTGCGAGTTGTTGTTGTTTTAAGCCCCTTGGAGGTCTCTGTATCACTCCCACTCAAACTGGCACGGGATACAAACTGCAACCAGATGGAGGACTTCTGCCATTGTTTTCCAGTTGAGCAGCACCATGCTAGCGGGCAACGCAGAGGGGAGGGAGGTGGGTTTGGTGAGCATCATCGACCAAATCCGAGACCTATGCTCTAAGTCTAAGGGCATGCATTACATGATGAAAATGGATTGGATGTCGAGTCTCTTTCTGTCTATTGTCTCCCATCTTTTCTCACCTTGCAAATGCGAACACCTTTCTCTTATTCTCCCCTCTTGAAGAGTGAGGTAATGCTCGAACATTACTGAACGAACATGTGCGAATGAAGGCCATCAAACAGAGATATCCGTCCAGAGCCAAAAAGGCACGCCTGCAGCCCACAAACGATCATCCCGTGAATGTAAATCGCCCACAAAACCTCTCTTTCCTTTCAAATCACTCATCTGCTGCTGAAAAAGCAAAACTCTGGGCTCCGTCTGACACGTCTTAGCGCGACGCTGTATGGTTTGGAAGCAAGCGTGTGTACTTAGGTTTAGAGGGGTAGGATTGAAACCCCCAACACTTTTCTTTCTGTGCAAAAACAAAACGAGACGGGGACAGGAGACATCAACTCGTGCTCACACGTGCGTATAAAGGAGAACAGGCTAATATGTGTTCAGTGAATCAGAGCTGATGGCTTTTGAATTGTCTGTAAAAATGTTCAGAGGTCTGAGAGTGGGTGTGGGCATACATATCAATGTGTATATGCCACAAACAGATAACAGAAAACAAATTAGATCAGACTTAGAAAAATTATCAACAGAACAAAACAAAGTTCACGTTTCTTTCACTTGCCCCTCAGGGCTTCCGTATGGACCAGAAAAAAAGGGATTCGACAATAGATTCTAGCTTTGTAGACAGTCAATATGGTGGATCAGTGCTGTCAACACCACGTTATGTTAGAGAGGAGGGACATCTCAAAACCTGGACGAGCAAGATAGTTACCAGATAGAAGTAACGAGATGTAAGTAAGACAATATCTTTGTTAATTTGGGTGAAGAAGTAGGAGGATTCTCATGCTTCGGAGGAGGATTTGGGGGAAATAGAAAACGGATCAAGACACGAGAAAGGGAAAGACACAAGGCATGGAGTCGAGGAGCAAATCTCCATCGCCATGCTCCGTATTTGCACCCGCTCTGCTATGCTAACACTGTCCAGGATCGCGTGGAATGAGAGAGCGCTGTGTTTTGACGGCTTTTCACAGCCCCTAGTTGAGAACAGTGCAAATAGACATAATGCCAAAATAACAGTTGTTGGAATGCAACGCTGCCTATGCGGTTGTTGGCCTTGGATGGAGATTTAAGGTTGCGAGACAGACGGATAAACCCCCCCCCCCCCCCCCCCCCTGTTAAATGTTGGCCTGGTCCGTCCCGTTTTCAGAGGAGGTTGTTATGAGGGTAGTCTATGGGTCTCAAAGGGTAGGGTGGGGGGTAAGTGAGTCAACAGTAGCATAGAGGTAATGGGTGACACATTAGGTCCGTAATAGCTCTATCAGAAGGTGCCAAGGTGCACCACAGGGGTCAAACATCCCATAAAAATGTTTCCTGGCAAAGAGTTGCAAACACAGCGTCAGGATTTGGGAGCTGTGCACATCACTGGCATCACGCCGAGAGAACTACACCGGTGGGAAATATCACAAGTGTATAGAGCGAAGAACTGATTACTGATAAGGCTGGCAGGCATATAAACTCGTTGCACCTTTCTGACGTCACTAAATCCTTTTCCCAGACTCGGGAACTCTCCTTCCTCTCACAGAGAAAAGCAGGAAGGGTGACTGACATGCAAAAGATTGCAGACTTAAAAACAAACATTGTCTGACTTACTTTTCCTTCTACCTCTTACCCGGAGCCTCTCTTTCCCCTCTGTCTCCCATGGACAACGTATTACGACGGCTGCAGTTTTTATTGGAATTACTTAAATGGATCTTAACAAATTGCCCTTTGAATGATGGGTGCTGGTGTCTGTCCTCTGCGTGTGTATTTGTTAATGCGCGAGTGTGTGTCGGCTCCAGACCTCGTTTCCATCCGCCATGCCAAACTTCTTTCACCCAACCAACCAACTCTCCCCTCCGAGCACTCCACGCCCACCCCCACTCCTTGATGCTCACCACATCTCCCACAGTGGACACAGTCATTTTTGCTTGCGCGCACACACACACACACACACACACACACACACACACACACACACACACACACACACACACACACACACACACACACACACACACACAACCTTCTTCATCCAAATTGCCCTCATACACTCATAAGGTAATGGCTGCAATTTGCTTATCGCACAAGCACAGATGTGAAAATGCATGGTGTCTAGACTGACAGTGGAGACAAAAACCCTTCCATCTGGGTTCAAAAGTGGGTTTCCCAAAGCATCACAAGTCAACAGAACAAAGATGTTTTTGTTCTGAGACACTTTTGAGGAAACGGTCCAGTCCTGGCCAGTCTTAATTTCTATATCTGTGGATCAGATGATTTTCTCACCATCCATTACTTTGTCTGACTGTCTGCGACTCTGCATGTGCTCCCACCCACCATAACCACTTTGTTTTACTGTCTCAGCTCCCCTCCTGTTGCAGAAAAATGCAGTGAAAGGGATTACAGACACATTCCAGACGCCCTCGATGGTGTGAATGATGGACCAGTGGAGTGACGTAGAGAGAGAAGATGCAGGGAGGACATAGGATGAAGTGCAGCTGAGGTTACAGATGAGGCATTGCAACACACCTTCGTCCACGGAGCTCAACATCTATATAGGAGAAAGTTTCAGCTTCTGCACAGAGATCAGTGTTTATGTGTGTAAATGTGCAAGACTGAATTAAACCCACAGATAAGGCCAGTAGGCCTACTGTGAATATGCTGTTGTGTCTGGCTGAGAACTGTTCAGACAATTTTGGACGCTGGCAGCGATACAACTAATGCTTTTCTTATTCCCCTGCTTTCTGAATAATCGCGTCGAGGGCAGTGCAGCGGGTAGGGACGAAGCAGGATGAGCGTCACACGGAGGAGATTGAAGATTTATCGAAAAGCAGCAGTGAGAAAGCCCACAGCTCAGCCTCTGTTCTGTGGCGTCTGTCCCCATAGTTCCCTCGAGCTCTGATACAAACACTGTTTATATGTGTTTCTAGGTGTGTGTGTGTGTGTGTGTGTTTAAAAGTAATGGCAGCCTTATGCCTGATTTTTCCTTTTCTTTCCAGCCCCATCACCAAACATGAACGTCAACAACCTAACTGGCGTATCTAATGTGTGGCGAAGAAAAATGAAATCCATCTCTCTCATTGTACATCCCCTCCTCTTCATTATGGACCACTTCCTGTCGGAGTTTACAAAATCCCTGCAGGTATATGGATTTTTGATTTTCCAGTGATGGTTTCTGAGGGTGGTTTCTGTGGGTCTTAAGAAACAGCAGATACATTTAGATGGCAACATAACAATTGCCATTTTAATGGTGAAATTGTGTTGCGCAACAGGAGCATTTATCCGTCGTTTGGTCTGCGTTGAGGCTATCTGACTTTCATCACTTTCCACTCTCTGGGAGATGCCTTTCGACACGCGAACCTCCGGAGGAAACAGAAAGACACTTGTGATCAACAGAATTATGCATGGGAACAGAAAGAGATACAAGACAGAGAGACATGTCAGCGAACCTGGTTTTCGGATCACACCCGTATACAGCCCACCAGGGATAGGCCTTCAACTCATTAGGGCACTGTTAGTGAGTACTGTGCATGTCTTGGAGGGGGTCTCCGCACATTCCCCACAAGTGTTGATGGGGTCTGGATTTGTCATTGTGTCCACATGGGAGTGGATGGCTGCTTGTGCGTTTCCCTGCTGCGTTACGCCTGGCTGGCCTACGCCAGCATCCCTCAAGACGAGATGTCCTGGCTGATCCGCTCCCAGAGAGGGATGAAGCGCACATATCTATGGTTCTCCTTATGCTTCTGACATTTTAACCATTTCGACACAACATAGATGTCTGTTTTTGCACCGCAAATGAAGACGAGCCCACATTTTTGCTGGTTTCACAGGACAGTGTCCTAAGAGAAGGTTTATAAAAGAGAAATTTACATATATCTTCTATTTATCTGGTAATGTTTTTTTTGTTTTTTTTTAACGATAATTACATAACAGATTTTTACTCCCCATCATTCTTCATGCAGATTATCATCTAATTGATATTTGTATATTTTTTTAAAGATTATAAAGTCGTAAATATACTACTTTATGTGATCAGTAAATATACTACTTTATAACCATGGACTGCTTCGCTATTTACTGAATTGGCCGCGGTTTCTAACGCAGCCTCAGGTGCTCTCCCCTATGCACGTTCGATTTCCGTTGTTTGAGTAGACTACGCAAGGTAGCCTGAGGTTTCGCTGGTGCATCTCATTTTTGGTGGTAAGCTTCAAGGAGACTACATCTTTCATTGAGAGAAAATTTCTCTCTTTCTTTTTCTCGTCATGATTTCAATGTGCACAGCACCAGCCTCATGTGGCCAGCAAGAAGCAGCGGGGTTGCTGGAAGGCAAAGTATCACTTTGAGCCGTTTCCACTGTTGTATTACCGTTTCATATTTCTAAATATGCTCCTGTGATTTAGTCAAAATAGCACGAGCTCAAAATACGCTGGGTCCTACATTTCCCATAAGCATAGAGCTAAGGGGAACTGCATTCACTGAGGCTTTGTCTCCACAAGCAACCACTTTTCACATTACACATAGTTATTTGACCATTTTGCGATGCTACTTAAGCCCTTTTTAGATGCAGTTTAACCATGAACAATGCTCTAACTCCACTGTATTGCCACTGTCTCAATGCTCCCAACATGAGGTTTGAATCAGCAGGCTGTCACATGGCAGGGACACAGCATTCAGGACACATCCTCTGACTGTAACTATCTGGCGAACATGTCTGCAACCTCGTCCTCCTCCTCCGCTTGCTTGTCATCCCCTCCTCTTCCTTCCAGACGACGAGGGATACAGAACATGCCTCGTCCCTATGATGGAAGACAGCGGCTGCAGTCGAAGAATGAATGGGTTATAGGACTAAATGAAAAATGACTCTGTTGTACGGCATATAAAGGCAGCACTGTTTGACTCAAGTGTATCTTTTAAATCTTCAAAACTACCCAGGTTTCTGCTTCCCGCAAGAGATTAACGGCATAGCAAGTTTAACTGATTGCAGGAGTTCTGGGGTAT